>NW_022279814.1:0-58269 GCF_009193385.2 Nasonia vitripennis
AATACAATTACTATCAAATATCTGTCATTATTCGTAGTCGATGTCCAGAAGCCAGGACGAGTACGAGGACAAGGAGAAATCTCTACTTATGAGAGCACCAGATATTTATTAAAATTACCGTAAAATATCTGTCATTACCGTAGAGAATGTCTAGAGCTAGAACGAATACCAGGACAACGAGACAGCTTCTGCAGATAAGAGCGACAGATCTCGATTCAAATTATTGTCAAATATTTGTCATAACTCGTAGACGATATCTAGGTCCTAGTACGACTACCAGGACAAGGAGAAATCATCTATGTATGAGAGCACCAGATATTTATTAAAATTACCGTAAAATATCTGTCATTACTCGTAGAGAATGTTAGGAGCTAGAACGAATACCAGGACAACGAGACAGATTCTACAGATATGAGCGACAGATCTCGATTCAAATTATTGTAATATTTGTCATAACTCGTAGACGATATCTAGGTGCTAGTACGACTACCAGGACAAAGAGACATCATCTACGTATGAGAGCACCAGATATTTATTAAAATTACCGTAAAATATCTGTCATTACTCGTAGACAATGTCTAGGTGCTAGAACGACTACCAGGACAACGAGACAGCATCTACAGATAAGAGCGACAGATCTCGATTCAAATTATTGTCAAATATTTGTCATATATTGTAGACGATGTTCAGGTGCCAGGATGACTACTAGCACAACAGGATATCATCTACGTATGAGAGCCCCAGATATTAATTAAAATAACCGTCAAATATCTTCATATCTCGTAGACGATGTCCGAATGCCAGGACGAATCCTGGGGTTACGGGACATCATCTACAGATGAGAGCACCAGATATTTATTCGACCAGGACAACGAGACATCTTCTACAGATAAGAGCGTCAGATCTCGATTCAAAATTATTGTCAAATATCTGTTATATCTCGTAGACGATGTCTAGGTGCCAGGACGACGGAACATCGTCTACGTAGAGAGATCAGAGCACCAGATATCCATCAAAATTACCGAAATATTTTCATAACTCGTAGACGATATCTAGGTGCTAGGAAGACTACCAGGACAAAGAGACATAAATCTTCGTATTAGAGTACCAGATATTTATTAAAATTATTGTCAAAATATCTTTTATATCTCGTAGACGATGTCTAGGGCCAGGGCGACGGAACATCGTCTACGTAGAGAGATCAGAGCACCAGATATCCATTCAAAATTACCGTCAAATATTTGTCATAACTCGTAGACGATATCTAGGTGCTAGGACGACTACCAGGACAAAGAGACATCATCTACGTATCAGAGCACCAGATATCCATCAAAATTACCGTCAAATATTGTCATAACTCGTAGACGATAGCTAGGTGCTAGGACGACTACCAGGACAAAGAGACATCATCTACGTATTAGAGCCCCAGATATAATTAAAATAACCGTCAAATATCTGTCATATCTCGTAGAGAATGTCTAGGAGCTAGAACGAATACCAGGACAACGAGACAGATTCTACAGATAAGAGCGACAGATCTCGATTTCAAATTATTGTCAAATTTTGTCATAACTCGTAGACGATATCTAGGTGCTAGTACGACTACAGGACAAAGAGACATCATCTACGTATGAGAGCACCAGTATTTTATTAAAATTACGTAAAATATCTGTCATTACTCGTAGACAATGTCTAGTGCTAGAACGACTACCAGGACAACGAGGACAGCATCTACAGATAAGAGCGACAGATCTCGATTCAAATTATTGTCAAATATCTGTTATATCTCGTAGACGATGTCTAGGTGCCAGGACGACGGACCATCGTCTACGTAGAGAGATCAGAGCACCAGATATCCATCAAAATTACCGTCAAATATTTGTCATAACTCGTAGACGATATCTAGGTGCTAGGACGACTACCAGGACAAAGAGACATCATCTACGTAAAGAGCACCAGATATTTATACAAATTACTATCAAATATCTGTTCATTTTCTAGTCGATGTCGAGAAGCCAGGACGAGTACGAGGACAAGGAGAAATCATCTATTATGAGAGCACCAGATATTTATTAAAATTACCGTAAAATATCTGTCATTACTCGTAGAGAATGTCTAGGAGCTTAGAACGAATACCAGGACAACGAGACAGATTCTACAGATAAGAGCGACAGATCTCGATTCAAATTATTGTCAAATATTTGTCATATATTGTAGACGATGTTCAGGTGCCAGGTGACTACTAGCACAACAGGATATCATCTACGTATGAGAGCCCAGATATTAATTAAAATAACCGTCAAATATCTGTCATATCTCGTAGACGATGTCCGAATGCCAGGACGAATCCTGGGGTTACGGGACATCATCTACAGATGAGAGCACCAGATATTTATTCGACCAGGACAACGAGACATCTTCTACAGATAAGAGCGTCAGATCTCGATTCAAATTATTGTCAAAATCTGTTATATCTCGTAGACGATGTCTAGGTGCCAGGACGACGGAACATCGTCTACGTAGAGAGATCAGAGCACCCAGATATCCATCAAAATTACCGTCAAATATTTGTCATAACTCGTAGACGATATCTAGGTGCTAGGACGACTACCAGGACAAAGAGACATCATCTACGTATCAGAGCACCAGATATCCATCAAAATTACCGTCAAATATCTGTCATTACTCGTAGACAATGTCTAGGTGCTAGAACGACTACCAGGACAAAGAGACATCATCTACGTATTAGAGCCCCAGATATTAATTAAAATAACCGTCAAATATCTGTCATATCTCGTAGACGATGTCCGAATGCCAGGACGAATCCTGGGGTTACGGGACATCATCTACAGATGAGAGCAACAGATATTTATTCGACCAGGACAACGAGAAATCTTATACAGATAAGAGCGTCAGATCTCGATTCAAATTATTGTGAAAATATCTGTTATATCTCGTAGACGATGTCTAGGTGCCAGGACGACGGAACATCGTCTACGTAGAGAGATCAGAGCACCAGATATCCATCAAAATTACCGTCAAATATTTGTCATAACTCGTAGACGATATCTAGGTGCTAGGACGACTACCAGGACAAAGAGACATCATCTACGTATAAGAGAACCAGATATTTAATACAATTACTATCAAATATCTGTCATTATTCGTAGTCGATGTCCAGAAGCCAGGACGAGTACGAGGACAAGGAGAAATCATCTACTTATGAGAGCACCAGATATTTATTAAAATTACCGTAAAATATCTGTCATTACTCGTAGAGAATGTCTAGGAGCTAGAACGAATACCAACAGATAAAGACAATCTCGTTATATTCTACGTAGACGATGTCTAGCTGCCAGGTCTACGTAGACGAGACACAAATATGTCATATCTACTGTAGAGAGATCAAAGAGCACCAGATAATCCATCAAAATTACGTCAAATATTTGTCAATAACTCGTAGATAATCCGATATTCTTTGGTGCTAGTACGAACTACCAGGGACAAGGAGACATCATCTACGTATCAGAGCACTAGATATTTATTAAAATTACGTCGAATATCTGGTAATAACTCGTAGACGATTTCCAGAACCAGGACGACTACCAGGACAAGTAGAATCACTACGTAAGAGCACCAGATATTATTAAAATAACCGTCAAATATCTGTCTATCTCGTAGACGTTGTCCAAATAATAGCATCAGATTTCAATTAAAATTATTGTCAAATATCTGTAATAACTCGTAGACGATGTCCGAATGCCAGGACGATCCTGGGGTTACGGGACATCATCTACAGATCAGAGCACCAATATTATTAAAATACTGTCAAATATCTATTATTACTCGTAGTCGATGTCCAGGAGCCAGAACGACGACCAGGATAACGAGACATCTTCTACAGATAAGAGCGTCAGATATCCATCAAAATTACCGTCAAATCTTTGTCCAAACTCGTAGACGATATCTAGGTGCTAGGACGACTACCAGGACAAAGAGACATCATCTACGTATTAGAGCACCAATATTTATAAAAATTACCGTAAAATACTGTCATAATCGTAGACGATATCTAGGTGCTAGGAGACTACCAGGACAAAGAGACATCAGCTACGTATCAGAGCACCAATTTTATTAAAATTACCGTAAAATATCTGTCGTTACTCGTAGACGATGTTAGGTGCCAGGACGACTAACAGGACAAGGAGACATCATCTACGTATCAGGCACTAGATATTATTAAAATTACTGTCGAATATCTGTAATAACTAGTAGACGATGTCCAGAAGCCAGGACGACTACCAGGACAAGGAGAAGTCATCTACGTATGAGAGCACCAGATATTTATTAAAATAACCGTCAAATATCTGTCATATCTCGTAGACGTTGTCCAAATATAGCATCAGATTTCAATTAAAATTATTGTCAAATATCTGTAATAACTCGTAGACGATGTCCGAATGCCAGGACGACTCCTGGGTTACGGGACATCATCTACAGATGAGAGCACCAGATATTATTAAAATTACTGTCAAATATCTGTCATATCTCGAAGACGATGTCTAGGTGCCAGGCGACGGAACATTGTCTACGTAGAGAGATCAGAGCACCAGATTTCCATCAAAATTACCGTCAAATATTTGTTATAACCCGTAGACGATATCTAGGTGCTAGGAAGACTACCAGGACAAAGAGACATAATCTACGTATTAGAGTACCAGATATTTATTAAAATTATTGTCAAATATCTGTCATATCTCGTAGACGATGTCTAGGTGCCAGGGCGACGGAACATTGTCTACGTAGAGAGATCAGAGCACCAGATATCCATCAAAATTACCGTCAAATATTTGTTATAACCCGTAGACGATATCTAGGTGCTAGGAAGACTACCAGGACAAAGAGACATAATCTACGTATTAGAGTACCAGATATTTATTAAAATTATTGTCAAATATCTGTCATATCTCGCAGACGATGTCTAGGTGCCAGGGCGACGGAACATTGTCTACGTAGAGAGATCAGAGCACCAGATATCCATCAAAATTACCGTCAAATATTTGTTATAACCCGTAGACGATATCTAGGTGTTAGTACGACTACCAGGACAAAGCGACATCAGCTACGTATTAGAGCACCAGATATTTATTAAAATTACTGTCAAATATCTGTCATTACTCGTAGTCGATGTCCAGAAGCCAGAACGACTACCAGGACAAGGAGAAGTCATCTACTTATGAGAGCACCAGATATTTATTAAAATTACCGTAAAATATCTGTCATTACTCGTAGAGAATGTCTAGGAGCTTGAACGAATACCAGGACAACGAGACAGATTCTACAGATAAGAGCGACAGATCTCGATTCAAATTATTGTCAAATATTTGTCATAACTCGTAGACGATATCTAGGTGCTAGTACGACTACCAGGACAAAGAGACATCATCTACTTATGAGAGCACCAGATATTTATTAAAATAACCGTCAAATATCTGTCATATCTCGTAGACGTTGTCCAAATAATAGCATCAGATTTCAATTAAAATTATTGTCAAATATCTGTAATAACTCGTAGACGATGTCCGAATGCCAGGACGACTCCTGGGGTTACGGGACATCATCTACAGATGAGAGCACCAGATATTTATTAAAATTACTGTCAAATATCTATTATTACTCGTAGTCGATGTCCAGGAGCCAGGACGACGACCAGGATAACGAGACATCTTCTACAGATAAGAGCGTCAGATATCCATCAAAATTACCGTCAAATCTTTGTCAAAACTCGTAGACGATATCTAGGTGCTAGGACGACTACCAGGACAAAGAGACATCATCTACGTATTAGAGCACCAGATATTTATAAAAATTACCGTAAAATACCTGTCATAACTCGTAGACGATATCTAGGTGCTAGGAAGACTACCAGGACAAAGAGACATCAGCTACGTATCAGAGCACCAGATATTTATTAAAATTACCGTAAAATATCTGTCGTTACTCGTAGACGATGTCTAGGTGCCAGGACGACTAACAGGACAAGGAGACATCAGCTACGTATCAGAGCACTAGATATTTATTAAAATTACTGTCGAATATCTGTAATAACTAGTAGACGATGTCCAGAAGCCAGGACGACTACCAGGACAAGGAGAAGTCATCTACGTATGAGAGCACTAGATATTTATTAAAATAACCGTAAAATATCTGTCATATCTCGTAGACGTTGTCCAAATAATAGCATCAGATTTCAATTAAAATTATTGTCAAATATCTGTAATAACTCGTAGACGATGTCCGAATGCCAGGACGACTCCTGGGGTTACGGGACATCATCTACAGATGAGAGCACCAGATATTTATTAAAATTACTGTCAAATATCTGTCATATCTCGTAGACGATGTCTAGTTGCCAGGGCGACGGAACATTGTCTACGTAGAGAGATCAGAGCATCAGATATCCATCAAAATTACCGTCAAATTTTTGTTATAACCCGTAGACGATATCTAGGTGCTAGGAAGACTACCAGGACAAAGAGACATAATCTACGTATTAGAGTACCAGATATTTATTAAAATTATTGTCAAATATCTGTCATATCTCGTAGACGATGTCTAGGTGCCAGGGCGACGGAACATTGTCTACGTAGAGAGATCAGAGCACCAGATATCCATCAAAATTTCCGTCAAATATTTGTTATAACCCGTAGACGATATCTAGGTGCTAGTACGACTACCAGGACAAAGCCACATCAGCTACGTATTAGAGCACCAGATATTTATTAAAATTACTGTCAAATATCTGTCATTACTCGTAGTCGATGTCCAGAAGCCAGGACGACTACCAGGACAACGAGACATCTTCTACAGATAAGAGCGTCAGGTCTCGATTCAAATTATTGTCAAATATCTGTCATATCTCGTAGACGATGTCCAAGTGCCAGGACGACGGAACATCGTCTGCGTATCAGAGCACCAGATATCCATCAAAATTACCGTCAAATATTTGTCATAACTCGTAGACAATGTCTAGGTGCTAGAACGACTACCAGGACAAGGAGAAATCATCTAAGTATGAGAGCACCAGATATTTATTAAAATTACCGTAAAATATCTGTCATTACTCGTAGAGAATGTCTAGGAGCTAGAACGAATACCAGGACAACGAGACAGATTCTACAGATAAGAGCGACAGATCTCGATTCAAATTATTGTCAAATATTTGTCATAACTCGTAGACGATATCTAGGTGCTAGTACGACTACCAGGACAAAGAGACATCATCTACGTATGAGAGCACCAGATAACGATTAAAATTACGGTAAAATATATGTCATTGCCAGGATGACTACCAGGACAAGGAGGCATCCTCTATGTATGAGAGCACCAGATATTTATTAAAATTACCGTAAAATATCTGTCATTACTCGTAGAGAATGTCTAGGAGCTAGAACGAATACCAGGACAACGAGACAGATTCTACAGATAAGAGCGACAGATCTCGATTCAAATTATTGTCAAATATTTGTCATAACTCGTAGACGATATCTAGGTGCTAGTACGACTACCAGGACAAAGAGACATCATCTACGTATGAGAGCACCAGATAACGATTAAAATTACGGTAAAATATATGTCATTGCCAGGATGACTACCAGGACAAGGAGGCATCCTCTATGTATGAGAGCACCAGATATTTATTAAAATTACCGTAAAATATCTGTCATTACTCGTAGACAATGTCTAGGTGTTAGAACGACTACCAGGACAACGAGACAGCATCTACAGATAAGAGCGACAGATCTCGATTCAAATTATTGTCAAATATTTGTCATATATTGTAGACGATGTTCAGGTGCCAGGATGACTACTAGCACAACAGGATATCATCTACGTATGAGAGCCCCAGATATTAATTAAAATAACCGTCAAATATCTGTCATATCTCGTAGACGATGTCTAGGTGCCAGGGCGACGGAACATCGTCTACGTAGAGAGATCAGAGCACCAGATATCCATCAAAATTACCTTCAAATATTTGTCATAACTCGTAGACGATATCTAGGTGCTAGGACGACTACCAGGACAAAGAGACATCATCTACGTATCAGAGCACCAGATATCCATCAAAATTACCGTCAAATATTTGTAATAAGTCGTAGACGATAGCTAGGTGCTAGGACGACTACCAGGACAAAGAGACATCATCTACGTATTAGAGCCCCAGATATTAATTAAAATAACCGTCAAATATCTGTCATATCTCGTAGAGAATGTCTAGGAGCTAGAACGAATACCAGGACAACGAGACAGATTCTACAGATAAGAGCGACAGATCTCGATTCAAATTATTGTCAAATATTTGTCATAACTCGTAGACGATATCTAGGTGCTAGTACGACTACCAGGACAAAGAGACATCATCTACGTATGAGAGCACCAGATATTTATTAAAATTACCGTAAAATATCTGTCATTACTCGTAGACAATGTCTAGGTGCTAGAACGACTACCAGGACAACGAGACAGCATCTACAGATAAGAGCGACAGATCTCGATTCAAATTATTGTCAAATATCTGTTATATCTCGTAGACGATGTCTAGGTGCCAGGACGACGGAACATCGTCTACGTAGAGAGATCAGAGCACCATATATCCATCAAAATTACCGTCAAATATTTGTCATAACTCGTAGACGATATCTAGGTGCTAGTACGACTACCAGGACAAAGAGACATCATCTACGTATGAGAGCACCAGATAACGATTAAAATTACGGTAAAATATATGTCATTGCCAGGATGACTACCAGGACAAGGAGGCATCCTCTATGTATGAGAGCACCAGATATTTATTAAAATTACCGTAAAATATCTGTCATTACTCGTAGACAATGTCTAGGTGTTAGAACGACTACCAGGACAACGAGACAGCATCTACAGATAAGAGCGACAGATCTCGATTCAAATTATTGTCAAATATTTGTCATAACTCGTAGACGATATCTAGGTCCTAGTACGACTACCAGGACAAGGAGAAATCATCTAAGTATGAGAGCACCAGATATTTATTAAAATTACCGTAAAATATCTGTCATTACTCGTAGAGAATGTCTAGGAGCTAGAACGAATACCAGGACAACGAGACAGATTCTACAGATAAGAGCGACAGATCTCGATTCAAATTATTGTCAAATATCTGTTATATCTCGTAGACGATGTCTAGGTGCCAGGGCGACGGAACATCGTCTACGTAGAGAGATCAGAGCACCAGATATCCATCAAAATTACCGTCAAATATTTGTCATAACTCGTAGACGATATCTAGGTGCTAGGACGACTACCAGGACAAAGAGACATCATCTACGTATCAGAGCACCAGATATCCATCAAAATTACCGTCAAATATCTGTCATTACTCGTAGACAATGTCTAGGTGCTAGAACGACTACCAGGACAAAGAGACATCATCTACGTATGAGAGCACCAGATATTTATTAAAATTACCGTAAAATATCTGTCATTACTCGTAGACAATGTCTAGGTGCTAGAACGACTACCAGGACAACGAGACAGCATCTACAGATAAGAGCGACAGATCTCGATTCAAATTATTGTCAAATATTTGTCATAACTCGTAGACGATATCTAGGTGCTAGGACGACTACCAGGACAAAGAGACATCATCTACGTATAAGATCACCAGATATTTAATACAATTACTATCAAATATCTGTCATTATTCGTAGTCGATGTCCAGAAGCCAGGACGAGTACGAGGACAAGGAGAAATCATCTACTTATGAGAGCACCAGATATTTATTAAAATTACCGTAAAATATCTGTCATTACTCGTAGACAATGTCTAGGTGCTAGAACGACTACCAGGACAACGAGACAGCATCTACAGATAAGAGCGACAGATCTCGATTCAAATTATTGTCAAATATTTGTCATAACTCGTAGACGATATCTAGGTGCTAGTACGACTACCAGGACAAAGAGACATCATCTACGTATGAGAGCACCAGATATTTATTAAAATTACCGTAAAATATCCGTCATTACTCGTAGACAATGTCTAGGTGCTAGAACGACTACCAGGACAACGAGACAGCATCTACAGATAAGAGCGACAGATCTCGATTCAAATTATTGTCAAATATCTGTTATATCTCGTAGACGATGTCTAGGTACCAGGACGACGGAACATCGTCTACGTAGAGAGATCAGAGCACCAGATATCCATCAAAATTACCGTCAAATATTTGTCATAACTCGTAGACGATATCTAGGTGCTAGGAAGACTACCAGGACAAAGAGACATAATCTTCGTATTAGAGTACCAGATATTTATTAAAATTATTGTCAAATATTTGTTATATCTCGTAGACGATGTCTAGGTGCCAGGGCGACGGAACATCGTCTACGTAGAGAGATCAGAGCACCAGATATCCATCAAAATTACCGTCAAATATTTGTCATAACTCGTAGACGATATCTAGGTGCTAGGACGACTACCAGGACAAAGAGACATCATCTACGTATCAGAGCACCAGATATCCATCAAAATTACCGTCAAATATCTGTCATTACTCGTAGACAATGTCTAGGTGCTAGAACGACTACCAGGACAAAGAGACATCATCTACGTATGAGAGCACCAGATATTTATTAAAATTACCGTAAAATATCTGTCATTACTCGTAGACAATGTCTAGGTGCTAGAACGACTACCAGGACAACGAGACAGCATCTACAGATAAGAGCGACAGATCTCGATTCAAATTATTGTCAAATATTTGTCATAACTCGTAGACGATATCTAGGTGCTAGGACGACTACCAGGACAAAGAGACATCATCTACGTATAAGATCACCAGATATTTAATACAATTACTATCAAATATCTGTCATTATTCGTAGTCGATGTCCAGAAGCCAGGACGAGTACGAGGACAAGGAGAAATCATCTACTTATGAGAGCACCAGATATTTATTAAAATTAACGTAAAATATCTGTCATTACTCGTAGAGAATGTCTAGGAGCTAGAACGAATACCAGGACAACGAGACAGCTTCTGCAGATAAGAGCGACAGATCTCGATTCAAATTATTGTCAAATATTTGTCATAACTCGTAGACGATATCTAGGTCCTAGTACGACTACCAGGACAAGGAGAAATCATCTAAGTATGAGAGCACCAGATATTTATTAAAATTACCGTAAAATATCTGTCATTACTCGTAGAGAATGTCTAGGAGCTAGAACGAATACCAGGACAACGAGACAGATTCTACAGATAAGAGCGACAGATCTCGATTCAAATTATTGTCAAATATTTGTCATAACTCGTAGACGATATCTAGGTGCTAGTACGACTACCAGGACAAAGAGACATCATCTACGTATGAGAGCACCAGATAACGATTAAAATTACGGTAAAATATATGTCATTGCCAGGATGACTACCAGGACAAGGAGGCATCCTCTATGTATGAGAGCACCAGATATTTATTAAAATTACCGTAAAATATCTGTCATTACTCGTAGACAATGTCTAGGTGTTAGAACGACTACCAGGACAACGAGACAGCATCTACAGATAAGAGCGACAGATCTCGATTCAAATTATTGTCAAATATTTGTCATAACTCGTAGACGATATCTAGGTCCTAGTACGACTACCAGGACAAGGAGAAATCATCTAAGTATGAGAGCACCAGATATTTATTAAAATTACCGTAAAATATCTGTCATTACTCGTAGAGAATGTCTAGGAGCTAGAACGAATACCAGGACAACGAGACAGATTCTACAGATAAGAGCGACAGATCTCGATTCAAATTATTGTCAAATATTTGTCATAACTCGTAGACGATATCTAGGTGCTAGTACGACTACCAGGACAAAGAGACATCATCTACGTATGAGAGCACCAGATAACGATTAAAATTACGGTAAAATATATGTCATTGCCAGGATGACTACCAGGACAAGGAGGCATCCTCTATGTATGAGAGCACCAGATATTTATTAAAATTACCGTAAAATATCTGTCATTACTCGTAGACAATGTCTAGGTGTTAGAACGACTACCAGGACAACGAGACAGCATCTACAGATAAGAGCGACAGATCTCGATTCAAATTATTGTCAAATATTTGTCATATATTGTAGACGATGTTCAGGTGCCAGGATGACTACTAGCACAACAGGATATCATCTCCGTATGAGAGCCCCAGATATTAATTAAAATAACCGTCAAATATCTGTCATATCTCGTAGACGATGTCTAGGTGCCAGGGCGACGGAACATCGTCTACGTAGAGAGATCAGAGCACCAGATATCCATCAAAATTACCTTCAAATATTTGTCATAACTCGTAGACGATATCTAGGTGCTAGGACGACTACCAGGACAAAGAGACATCATCTACGTATCAGAGCACCAGATATCCATCAAAATTACCGTCAAATATTTGTCATAAGTCGTAGACGATAGCTAGGTGCTAGGACGACTACCAGGACAAAGAGACATCATCTACGTATTAGAGCCCCAGATATTAATTAAAATAACCGTCAAATATCTGTCATATCTCGTAGAGAATGTCTAGGAGCTAGAACGAATACCAGGACAACGAGACAGATTCTACAGATAAGAGCGACAGATCTCGATTCAAATTATTGTCAAATATTTGTCATAACTCGTAGACGATATCTAGGTGCTAGTACGACTACCAGGACAAAGAGACATCATCTACGTATGAGAGCACCAGATATTTATTAAAATTACCGTAAAATATCTGTCATTACTCGTAGACAATGTCTAGGTGCTAGAACGACTACCAGGACAACGAGACAGCATCTACAGATAAGAGCGACAGATCTCGATTCAAATTATTGTCAAATATCTGTTATATCTCGTAGACGATGTCTAGGTGCCAGGACGACGGAACATCGTCTACGTAGAGAGATCAGAGCACCAGATATCCATCAAAATTACCGTCAAATATTTGTCATAACTCGTAGACGATATCTAGGTGCTAGGAAGACTACCAGGACAAAGAGACATAATCTTCGTATTAGAGTACCAGATATTTATTAAAATTATTGTCAAATATCTGTTATATCTCGTAGACGATGTCTAGGTGCCAGGGCGACGGAACATCGTCTACGTAGAGAGATCAGAGCACCAGATATCCATCAAAATTACCGTCAAATATTTGTCATAACTCGTAGACGATATCTAGGTGCTAGGACGACTACCAGGACAAAGAGACATCATCTACGTATCAGAGCACCAGATATCCATCAAAATTACCGTCAAATATTTGTCATAACTCGTAGACGATAGCTAGGTGCTAGGACGACTACCAGGACAAAGAGACATCATCTACGTATTAGAGCCCCAGATATTAATTAAAATAACCGTCAAATATCTGTCATATCTCGTAGACGATGTCCGAATGCCAGGACGAATCCTGGGGTTACGGGACATCATCTACAGATGAGAGCACCAGATATTTATTCGACCAGGACAACGAGACATCTTATACAGATAAGAGCGTCAGATCTCGATTCAAATTATTGTCAAATATCTGTTATATCTCGTAGACGATGTCTAGGTGCCAGGACGACGGAACATCGTCTACGTAGAGAGATCAGAGCACCAGATATCCATCAAAATTACCGTCAAATATTTGTCATAACTCGTAGACGATATCTAGGTGCTAGTACGACTACCAGGACAAAGAGACATCATCTACGTATGAGAGCACCAGATATTTATTAAAATTACCGTAAAATATCTGTCATTACTCGTAGACAATGTCTAGGTGCTAGAACGACTACCAGGACAACGAGACAGCATCTACAGATAAGAGCGACAGATCTCGATTCAAATTATTGTCAAATATTTGTCATATATTGTAGACGATGTTCAGGTGCCAGGATGACTACTAGCACAACAGGATATCATCTACGTATGAGAGCCCCAGATATTAATTAAAATAACCGTCAAATATCTGTCATATCTCGTAGACGATGTCCGAATGCCAGGACGAATCCTGGGGTTACGGGACATCATCTACAGATGAGAACACCAGATATTTATTCGACCAGGACAACGAGACATCTTCTACAGATAAGAGCGTCAGATCTCGATTCAAATTATTGTCAAATATCTGTTATATCTCGTAGACGATGTCTAGGTGCCAGGACGACGGAACATCGTCTACGTAGAGAGATCAGAGCACCAGATATCCATCAAAATTACCGTCAAATATTTGTCATAACTCGTAGACGATATCTAGGTGCTAGGAAGACTACCAGGACAAAGAGACATAATCTTCGTATTAGAGTACCAGATATTTATTAAAATTATTGTCAAATATCTGTTATATCTCGTAGACGATGTCTAGGTGCCAGGACGACGGAACATCGTCTACGTAGAGAGATCAGAGCACCAGATATCCATCAAAATTACCGTCAAATATTTGTCATAACTCGTAGACGATATCTAGGTGCTAGGACGACTACCAGGACAAAGAGACATCATCTACGTATAAGAGCACCAGATATTTAATACAATTACTATCAAATATCTGTCATTATTCGTAGTCGATGTCCAGAAGCCAGGACGAGTACGAGGACAAGGAGAAATCATCTACTTATGAGAGCACCAGATATTTATTAAAATTACCGTAAAATATCTGTCATTACTCGTAGAGAATGTCTAGGAGCTAGAACGAATACCAGGACAACGAGACAGCTTCTGCAGATAAGAGCGACAGATCTCGATTCAAATTATTGTCAAATATTTGTCATAACTCGTAGACGATATCTAGGTCATAGTACGACTACCAGGACAAGGAGAAATCATCTAAGTATGAGAGCACCAGATATTTATTAAAATTACCGTAAAATATCTGTCATTACTCGTAGACAATGTCTAGGTGCTAGAACGACTACCAGGACAACGAGACAGCATCTACAGATAAGAGCGACAGATCTCGATTCAAATTATTGTCAAATATCTGTTATATCTCGTAGACGATGTCTAGGTGCCAGGGCGACGGAACATCGTCTACGTAGAGAGATCAGAGCACCAGATATCCATCAAAATTACCGTCAAATATTTGTCATAACTCGTAGACGATATCTTGGTGCTAGTACGACTACCAGGACAAGGAGACATCATCTACGTATCAGAGCACTAGATATTTATTAAAATTACTGTCGAATATCTGTAATAACTCGTAGACGATTTCCAGAAGCTAGGACGACTACCAGGACAAGTAGAAGTCATCTACGTATGAGAGCACCAGATATTTATTAAAATAACCGTCAAATATCTGTCATATCACGTAGACGTTGTCCAAATAATAGCATCAGATTTCAATTAAAATTATTGTCAAATATCTGTAATAACTCGTAGACGATGTCCGAATGCCAGGACGACTCCTGGGGTTACGGGACATCATCTACAGATGAGAGCACCAGATATTTATTAAAATTACTGTCAAATATCTATTATTACTCGTAGTCGATGTCCAGGAGCCAGGACGACGACCAGGATAACGAGACATCTTCTACAGATAAGAGCGTCAGATATCCATCAAAATTACCGTCAAATATTTGTCATAACTCGTAGACGATATCTAGGTGCTAGGACGACTACCAGGACAAAGAGACATCATCTACGTATCAGAGCACCAGATATCCATCAAAATTACCGTCAAATATCTGTCATTACTCGTAGACAATGTCTAGGTGCTAGAACGACTACCAGGACAAAGAGACATCATCTACGTATGAGAGCACCAGATATTTATTAAAATTACCGTAAAATATCTGTCATTACTCGTAGACAATGTCTAGGTGCTAGAACGACTACCAGGACAACGAGACAGCATCTACAGATAAGAACGACAGATCTCGATTCAAATTATTGTCAAATATCTGTTATATCTCGTAGACGATGTCTAGGTGCCAGGACGACGGAACATCGTCTACGTAGAGAGATCAGAGCACCAGATATCCATCAAAATTACCATCAAATATTTGTCATAACTCGTAGACGATATCTAGGTGCTAGGAAGACTACCAGGACAAAGAGACATAATCTTCGTATTAGAGTACCAGATATTTATTAAAATTATTGTCAAATATTTGTTATATCTCGTAGACGATGTCTAGGTGCCAGGGCGACGGAACATCGTCTACGTAGAGAGATCAGAGCACCAAATATCCATCAAAATTACCGTCAAATATTTGTCATAACTCGTAGACGATATCTAGGTGCTAGGACGACTACCAGGACAAAGAGACATCATCTACGTATCAGAGCACCAGATATCCATCAAAATTACCGTCAAATATCTGTCATTACTCGTAGACAATGTCTAGGTGCTAGAACGACTACCAGGACAAAGAGACATCATCTACGTATTAGAGCCCCAGATATTAATTAAAATAACCGTCAAATATCTGTCATATCTCGTAGACGATGTCCGAATGCCAGGACGAATCCTGGGGTTACGGGACATCATCTACAGATGAGAGCAACAGATATTTATTCGACCAGGACAACGAGAAATCTTATACAGATAAGAGCGTCAGATCTCGATTCAAATTATTGTGAAATATCTGTTATATCTCGTAGACGATGTCTAGGTGCCAGGACGACGGAACATCGTCTACGTAGGGAGATCAGAGCACCAGATATCCATCAAAATTACCGTCAAATATTTGTCATAACTCGTAGACGATATCTAGGTGCTAGGACGACTACCAGGACAAAGAGACATCATCTACGTATAAGAGAACCAGATATTTAATACAATTACTATCAAATATCTGTCATTATTCGTAGTCGATGTCCAGAAGCCAGGACGAGTACGAGGACAAGGAGAAATCATCTACTTATGAGAGCACCAGATATTTATTAAAATTACCGTAAAATATCTGTCATTACTCGTAGAGAATGTCTAGGAGCTAGAACGAATACCAGGACAACGAGACAGATTCTACAGATAAGAGCGACAGATCTCGATTCAAATTATTGTCAAATATTTGTCATAACTCGTAGACGATATCTAGGTGCTAGTACGACTACCAGGACAAAGAGACATCATCTACGTATGAGAGCACCAGATATTTATTAAAATTACCGTAAAATATCTGTCATTACTCGTAGACAATGTCTAGGTGCTAGAACGACTACCAGGACAACGAGACAGCATCTACAGATAAGAGCGACAGATCTCGATTCAAATTATTGTCAAATATTTGTCATATATTGTAGACGATGTTCAGGTGCCAGGATGACTACTAGCACAACAGGATATCATCTACGTATGAGAGCCCCAGATATTAATTAAAATAACCGTCAAATATCTGTCATATCTCGTAGACGATGTCCGAATGCCAGGACGAATCCTGGGGTTACGGGACATCATCTACAGATGAGAGCACCAGATATTTATTCGACCAGGACAACGAGACATCTTCTACAGATAAGAGCGTCAGATCTCGAATCAAATTATTGTCAAATATCTGTTATATCTCGTAGACGATGTCTAGGTGCTAGTACGACTACCAGGACAAAGCGACATCAGCTACGTATCAGAGCACCAGATATCCATCAAAATTACCGTAAAATATCTGTCGTTACTCGTAGACGATGTCTAGGTGCCAGGACGACTAACAGGACAAGGAGACATCATCTACGTATCAGAGCACTAGATATTTATTAAAATTACTGTCGAATATCTGTAATAACTCGTAGACGATTTCCAGAAGCCAGGACGACTACCAGGACAAGGAGAAGTCATCTACGTATGAGAGCACCAGATATTTATTAAAATAACCGTCAAATATCTGTCATATCTCGTAGACGTTGTCCAGATAATAGCATCAGATTTCAATTAAAATTATTGTCAAATATCTGTAATAACTCGTAGACGATGTCCGAATGCCAGGACGACTCCTGGGGTTACGGGACATCATCTACAGATGAGAGCACCAGATATTTATTAAAATTACTGTCAAATATCTATTATTACTCGTAGTCGATGTCCAGGAGCCAGGACGACGACCAGGATAACGAGACATCTTCTACAGATAAGAGCGTCAGATATCCATCAAAATTACCGTCAAATATTTGTCATAACTCGTAGACGATATCTAGGTGCTAGGACGACTACCAGGGCAAAGAGACATCATCTACGTATCAGAGCACCAGATATCCATCAAAATTACCGTCAAATATTTGTCATAACTCGTAGACGATAGCTAGGTGCTAGGACGACTACCAGGACAAAGAGACATCAGCTACGTATCAGAGCACCAGATATTTATTAAAATTACCGTAAAATATCTGTCGTTACTCGTAGACGATGTCTAGGTGCCAGGACGACTAACAGGACAAGGAGACATCATCTACGTATCAGAGCACTAGATATTTATTAAAATTACTGTCGAATATCTGTAATAACTAGTAGACGATGTCCAGAAGCCAGGACGACTACCAGGACAAGGAGAAGTCATCTACGTATGAGAGCACCAGATATTTATTAAAATAACCGTCAAATATCTGTCATATCTCGTAGACGTTGTCCAAATAATAGCATCAGATTTCAATTAAAATTATTGTCAAATATCTGTAATAACTCGTAGACGATGTCCGAATGCCAGGACGACTCCTGGGGTTACGGGACATCATCTACAGATGAGAGCACCAGATATTTATTAAAATTACTGTCAAATATCTGTCATATCTCGTAGACGATGTCTAGGTGCCAGGGCGACGGAACATTGTCTACGTAGAGAGATCAGAGCACCAGATTTCCATCAAAATTACCGTCAAATATTTGTTATAACCCGTAGACGATATCTAGGTGCTAGGAAGACTACCAGGACAAAGAGACATAATCTACGTATTAGAGTACCAGATATTTATTAAAATTATTGTCAAATATCTGTCATATCTCGTAGACGATGTCTAGGTGCCAGGGCGACGGAACATTGTCTACGTAGAGAGATCAGAGCACCAGATATCCATCAAAATTACCGTCAAATATTTGTTATAACCCGTAGACGATATCTAGGTGCTAGGAAGACTACCAGGACAAAGAGACATAATCTACGTATTAGAGTACCAGATATTTATTAAAATAATTGTCAAATATCTGTCATATCTCGCAGACGATGTCTAGGTGCCAGGGCGACGGAACATTGTCTACGTAGAGAGATCAGAGCACCAGATATCCATCAAAATTAGCGTCAAATCTTTGTCAAAACTCGTAGACGATATCTAGGTGCTAGGACGACTACCAGGACAAAGAGACATCATCTACGTATCAGAGCACCAGATATCCATCAAAATTACCGTCAAATATTTGTCATAACTCGTAGACGATAGCTAGGTGCTAGGACGACTACCAGGACAAAGAGACATCATCTACGTATTAGAGCCCCAGATATTAATTAAAATAACCGTCAAATATCTGTCATATCTCGTAGACGATGTCCGAATGCCAGGACGAATCCTGGGGTTACGGGACATCATCTACAGATGAGAGCACCAGATATTTATTCGACCAGGACAACGAGACATCTTATACAGATAAGAGCGTCAGATCTCGATTCAAATTATTGTCAAATATCTGTTATATCTCGTAGACGATGTCTAGGTGCCAGGGCGACGGAACATCGTCTACGTAGAGAGATCAGATCACCAGATATCCATCAAAATTACCGTCAAATATTTGTCATAACTCGTAGACGATATCTTGGTGCTAGGAAGACTACCAGGACAAAGAGACATAATCTACGTATTAGAGTACCAGATATTTATTAAAATTATTATCAAATATCTGTTATATCTCGTAGACGATGTCTAGGTGCCAGGGCGACGGAACATTGTCTACGTAGAGAGATCAGAGCACCAGATATCCATCAAAATTACCGTCAAATATTTGTCATAACTCGTAGACGATATCTTGGTGCTAGTACGACTACCAGGACAAGGAGACATCATCTACGTATCAGAGCACTAGATATTTATTAAAATTACTGTCGAATATCTGTAATAACTCGTAGACGATTTCCAGAAGCCAGGACGACTACCAGGACAAGTAGAAGTCATCTACGTATGAGAGCACCAGATATTTATTAAAATAACCGTCAAATATCTGTCATATCTCGTAGACGTTGTCCAAATAATAGCATCAGATTTCAATTAAAATTATTGTCAAATATCTGTAATAACTCGTAGACGATGTCCGAATGCCAGGACGACTCCTGGGGTTACGGGACATCATCTACAGATCAGAGCACCAGATATTTATTAAAATTACTGTCAAATATCTATTATTACTCGTAGTCGATGTCCAGGAGCCAGAACGACGACCAGGATAACGAGACATCTTCTACAGATAAGAGCGTCAGATATCCATCAAAATTACCGTCAAATCTTTGTCAAAACTCGTAGACGATATCTAGGTGCTAGGACGACTACCAGGACAAAGAGACATCATCTACGTATTAGAGCACCAGATATTTATAAAAATTACCGTAAAATACCTGTCATAACTCGTAGACGATATCTAGGTGCTAGGAAGACTACCAGGACAAAGAGACATCAGCTACGTATCAGAGCACCAGATATTTATTAAAATTACCGTAAAATATCTGTCGTTACTCGTAGACGATGTCTAGGTGCCAGGACGACTAACAGGACAAGGAGACATCATCTACGTATCAGAGCACTAGATATTTATTAAAATTACTGTCGAATATCTGTAATAACTAGTAGACGATGTCCAGAAGCCAGGACGACTACCAGGACAAGGAGAAGTCATCTACGTATGAGAGCACCAGATATTTATTAAAATAACCGTCAAATATCTGTCATATCTCGTAGACGTTGTCCAAATAATAGCATCAGATTTCAATTAAAATTATTGTCAAATATCTGTAATAACTCGTAGACGATGTCCGAATGCCAGGACGACTCCTGGGGTTACGGGACATCATCTACAGATGAGAGCACCAGATATTTATTAAAATTACTGTCAAATATCTGTCATATCTCGAAGACGATGTCTAGGTGCCAGGGCGACGGAACATTGTCTACGTAGAGAGATCAGAGCACCAGATTTCCATCAAAATTACCGTCAAATATTTGTTATAACCCGTAGACGATATCTAGGTGCTAGGAAGACTACCAGGACAAAGAGACATAATCTACGTATTAGAGTACCAGATATTTATTAAAATTATTGTCAAATATCTGTCATATCTCGTAGACGATGTCTAGGTGCCAGGGCGACGGAACATTGTCTACGTAGAGAGATCAGAGCACCAGATATCCATCAAAATTACCGTCAAATATTTGTTATAACCCGTAGACGATATCTAGGTGCTAGGAAGACTACCAGGACAAAGAGACATAATCTACGTATTAGAGTACCAGATATTTATTAAAATTATTGTCAAATATCTGTCATATCTCGCAGACGATGTCTAGGTGCCAGGGCGACGGAACATTGTCTACGTAGAGAGATCAGAGCACCAGATATCCATCAAAATTACCGTCAAATATTTGTTATAACCCGTAGACGATATCTAGGTGTTAGTACGACTACCAGGACAAAGCGACATCAGCTACGTATTAGAGCACCAGATATTTATTAAAATTACTGTCAAATATCTGTCATTACTCGTAGTCGATGTCCAGAAGCCAGAACGACTACCAGGACAAGGAGAAGTCATCTACTTATGAGAGCACCAGATATTTATTAAAATTACCGTAAAATATCTGTCATTACTCGTAGAGAATGTCTAGGAGCTTGAACGAATACCAGGACAACGAGACAGATTCTACAGATAAGAGCGACAGATCTCGATTCAAATTATTGTCAAATATTTGTCATAACTCGTAGACGATATCTAGGTGCTAGTACGACTACCAGGACAAAGAGACATCATCTACTTATGAGAGCACCAGATATTTATTAAAATAACCGTCAAATATCTGTCATATCTCGTAGACGTTGTCCAAATAATAGCATCAGATTTCAATTAAAATTATTGTCAAATATCTGTAATAACTCGTAGACGATGTCCGAATGCCAGGACGACTCCTGGGGTTACGGGACATCATCTACAGATGAGAGCACCAGATATTTATTAAAATTACTGTCAAATATCTATTATTACTCGTAGTCGATGTCCAGGAGCCAGGACGACGACCAGGATAACGAGACATCTTCTACAGATAAGAGCGTCAGATATCCATCAAAATTACCGTCAAATCTTTGTCAAAACTCGTAGACGATATCTAGGTGCTAGGACGACTACCAGGACAAAGAGACATCATCTACGTATTAGAGCACCAGATATTTATAAAAATTACCGTAAAATACCTGTCATAACTCGTAGACGATATCTAGGTGCTAGGAAGACTACCAGGACAAAGAGACATCAGCTACGTATCAGAGCACCAGATATTTATTAAAATTACCGTAAAATATCTGTCGTTACTCGTAGACGATGTCTAGGTGCCAGGACGACTAACAGGACAAGGAGACATCAGCTACGTATCAGAGCACTAGATATTTATTAAAATTACTGTCGAATATCTGTAATAACTAGTAGACGATGTCCAGAAGCCAGGACGACTACCAGGACAAGGAGAAGTCATCTACGTATGAGAGCACTAGATATTTATTAAAATAACCGTAAAATATCTGTCATATCTCGTAGACGTTGTCCAAATAATAGCATCAGATTTCAATTAAAATTATTGTCAAATATCTGTAATAACTCGTAGACGATGTCCGAATGCCAGGACGACTCCTGGGGTTACGGGACATCATCTACAGATGAGAGCACCAGATATTAATTAAAATAACCGTCAAATATCTGTCATATCTCGTAGACGATGTCCGAATGCCAGGACGAATCCTGGGGTTACGGGACATCATCTACAGATGAGAGCACCAGATATTTATTCGACCAGGACAACGAGACATCTTATACAGATAAGAGCGTCAGATCTCGATTCAAATTATTGTCAAATATCTGTTATATCTCGTAGACGATGTCTAGGTGCCAGGGCGACGGAACATCGTCTACGTAGAGAGATCAGATCACCAGATATCCATCAAAATTACCGTCAAATATTTGTCATAACTCGTAGACGATATCTAGGTGCTAGGAAGACTACCAGGACAAAGAGACATAATCTACGTATTAGAGTACCAGATATTTATTAAAATTATTATCAAATATCTGTTATATCTCGTAGACGATGTCTAGGTGCCAGGGCGACGGAACATTGTCTACGTAGAGAGATCAGAGCACCAGATATCCATCAAAATTACCGTCAAATATTTGTCATAACTCGTAGACGATATCTTGGTGCTAGTACGACTACCAGGACAAGGAGACATCATCTACGTATCAGAGCACTAGATATTTATTAAAATTACTGTCGAATATCTGTAATAACTCGTAGACGATTTCCAGAAGCCAGGACGACTACCAGGACAAGTAGAAGTCATCTACGTATGAGAGCACCAGATATTTATTAAAATAACCGTCAAATATCTGTCATATCTCGTAGACGTTGTCCAAATAATAGCATCAGATTTCAATTAAAATTATTGTCAAATATCTGTAATAACTCGTAGACGATGTCCGAATGCCAGGACGACTCCTGGGGTTACGGGACATCATCTACAGATCAGAGCACCAGATATTTATTAAAATTACTGTCAAATATCTATTATTACTCGTAGTCGATGTCCAGGAGCCAGAACGACGACCAGGATAACGAGACATCTTCTACAGATAAGAGCGTCAGATATCCATCAAAATTACCGTCAAATCTTTGTCAAAACTCGTAGACGATATCTAGGTGCTAGGACGACTACCAGGACAAAGAGACATCATCTACGTATTAGAGCACCAGATATTTATAAAAATTACCGTAAAATACCTGTCATAACTCGTAGACGATATCTAGGTGCTAGGAAGACTACCAGGACAAAGAGACATCAGCTACGTATCAGAGCACCAGATATTTATTAAAATTACCGTAAAATATCTGTCGTTACTCGTAGACGATGTCTAGGTGCCAGGACGACTAACAGGACAAGGAGACATCATCTACGTATCAGAGCACTAGATATTTATTAAAATTACTGTCGAATATCTGTAATAACTAGTAGACGATGTCCAGAAGCCAGGACGACTACCAGGACAAGGAGAAGTCATCTACGTATGAGAGCACCAGATATTTATTAAAATAACCGTCAAATATCTGTCATATCTCGTAGACGTTGTCCAAATAATAGCATCAGATTTCAATTAAAATTATTGTCAAATATCTGTAATAACTCGTAGACGATGTCCGAATGCCAGGACGACTCCTGGGGTTACGGGACATCATCTACAGATGAGAGCACCAGATATTTATTAAAATTACTGTCAAATATCTGTCATATCTCGAAGACGATGTCTAGGTGCCAGGGCGACGGAACATTGTCTACGTAGAGAGATCAGAGCAACAGATTTCCATCAAAATTACCGTCAAATATTTGTTATAACCCGTAGACGATATCTAGGTGCTAGGAAGACTACCAGGACAAAGAGACATAATCTACGTATTAGAGTACCAGATATTTATTAAAATTATTGTCAAATATCTGTCATATCTCGTAGACGATGTCTAGGTGCCAGGGCGACGGAACATTGTCTACGTAGAGAGATCAGAGCACCAGATATCCATCAAAATTACCGTCAAATATTTGTTATAACCCGTAGACGATATCTAGGTGCTAGGAAGACTACCAGGACAAAGAGACATAATCTACGTATTAGAGTACCAGATATTTATTAAAATTATTGTCAAATATCTGTCATATCTCGCAGACGATGTCTAGGTGCCAGGGCGACGGAACATTGTCTACGTAGAGAGATCAGAGCACCAGATATCCATCAAAATTACCGTCAAATATTTGTTATAACCCGTAGACGATATCTAGGTGTTAGTACGACTACCAGGACAAAGCGACATCAGCTACGTATTAGAGCACCAGATATTTATTAAAATTACTGTCAAATATCTGTCATTACTCGTAGTCGATGTCCAGAAGCCAGAACGACTACCAGGACAAGGAGAAGTCATCTACTTATGAGAGCACCAGATATTTATTAAAATTACCGTAAAATATCTGTCATTACTCGTAGAGAATGTCTAGGAGCTTGAACGAATACCAGGACAACGAGACAGATTCTACAGATAAGAGCGACAGATCTCGATTCAAATTATTGTCAAATATTTGTCATAACTCGTAGACGATATCTAGGTGCTAGTACGACTACCAGGACAAAGAGACATCATCTACTTATGAGAGCACCAGATATTTATTAAAATAACCGTCAAATATCTGTCATATCTCGTAGACGTTGTCCAAATAATAGCATCAGATTTCAATTAAAATTATTGTCAAATATCTGTAATAACTCGTAGACGATGTCCGAATGCCAGGACGACTCCTGGGGTTACGGGACATCATCTACAGATGAGAGCACCAGATATTTATTAAAATTACTGTCAAATATCTATTATTACTCGTAGTCGATGTCCAGGAGCCAGGACGACGACCAGGATAACGAGACATCTTCTACAGATAAGAGCGTCAGATATCCATCAAAATTACCGTCAAATCTTTGTCAAAACTCGTAGACGATATCTAGGTGCTAGGACGACTACCAGGACAAAGAGACATCATCTACGTATTAGAGCACCAGATATTTATAAAAATTACCGTAAAATACCTGTCATAACTCGTAGACGATATCTAGGTGCTAGGAAGACTACCAGGACAAAGAGACATCAGCTACGTATCAGAGCACCAGATATTTATTAAAATTACCGTAAAATATCTGTCGTTACTCGTAGACGATGTCTAGGTGCCAGGACGACTAACAGGACAAGGAGACATCAGCTACGTATCAGAGCACTAGATATTTATTAAAATTACTGTCGAATATCTGTAATAACTAGTAGACGATGTCCAGAAGCCAGGACGACTACCAGGACAAGGAGAAGTCATCTACGTATGAGAGCACTAGATATTTATTAAAATAACCGTAAAATATCTGTCATATCTCGTAGACGTTGTCCAAATAATAGCATCAGATTTCAATTAAAATTATTGTCAAATATCTGTAATAACTCGTAGACGATGTCCGAATGCCAGGACGACTCCTGGGGTTACGGGACATCATCTACAGATGAGAGCACCAGATATTTATTAAAATTACTGTCAAATATCTGTCATATCTCGTAGACGATGTCTAGTTGCCAGGGCGACGGAACATTGTCTACGTAGAGAGATCAGAGCATCAGATATCCATCAAAATTACCGTCAAATTTTTGTTATAACCCGTAGACGATATCTAGGTGCTAGGAAGACTACCAGGACAAAGAGACATAATCTACGTATTAGAGTACCAGATATTTATTAAAATTATTGTCAAATATCTGTCATATCTCGTAGACGATGTCTAGGTGCCAGGGCGACGGAACATTGTCTACGTAGAGAGATCAGAGCACCAGATATCCATCAAAATTTCCGTCAAATATTTGTTATAACCCGTAGACGATATCTAGGTGCTAGTACGACTACCAGGACAAAGCGACATCAGCTACGTATTAGAGCACCAGATATTTATTAAAATTACTGTCAAATATCTGTCATTACTCGTAGTCGATGTCCAGAAGCCAGAACGACTACCAGGACAAGGAGAAGTCATCTACGTATGAGTGCAACAGATATTTATTAAAATTACCGTAAAATATCTGTCATTACTCGTAGTCGATGTCCAGAAGCCAGGACGACTACCAGGACAACGAGACATCTTCTACAGATAAGAGCGTCAGGTCTCGATTCAAATTATTGTCAAATATCTGTCATATCTCGTAGACGATGTCCAAGTGCCAGGACGACGGAACATCGTCTGCGTATCAGAGCACCAGATATCCATCAAAATTACCGTCAAATATTTGTCATAACTCGTAGACAATGTCTAGGTGCTAGAACGACTACCAGGACAAGGAGAAATCATCTAAGTATGAGAGCACCAGATATTTATTAAAATTACCGTAAAATATCTGTCATTACTCGTAGAGAATGTCTAGGAGCTAGAACGAATACCAGGACAACGAGACAGATTCTACAGATAAGAGCGACAGATCTCGATTCAAATTATTGTCAAATATTTGTCATAACTCGTAGACGATATCTAGGTGCTAGTACGACTACCAGGACAAAGAGACATCATCTACGTATGAGAGCACCAGATAACGATTAAAATTACGGTAAAATATATGTCATTGCCAGGATGACTACCAGGACAAGGAGGCATCCTCTATGTATGAGAGCACCAGATATTTATTAAAATTACCGTAAAATATCTGTCATTACTCGTAGAGAATGTCTAGGAGCTAGAACGAATACCAGGACAACGAGACAGATTCTACAGATAAGAGCGACAGATCTCGATTCAAATTATTGTCAAATATTTGTCATAACTCGTAGACGATATCTAGGTGCTAGTACGACTACCAGGACAAAGAGACATCATCTACGTATGAGAGCACCAGATAACGATTAAAATTACGGTAAAATATATGTCATTGCCAGGATGACTACCAGGACAAGGAGGCATCCTCTATGTATGAGAGCACCAGATATTTATTAAAATTACCGTAAAATATCTGTCATTACTCGTAGACAATGTCTAGGTGTTAGAACGACTACCAGGACAACGAGACAGCATCTACAGATAAGAGCGACAGATCTCGATTCAAATTATTGTCAAATATTTGTCATATATTGTAGACGATGTTCAGGTGCCAGGATGACTACTAGCACAACAGGATATCATCTACGTATGAGAGCCCCAGATATTAATTAAAATAACCGTCAAATATCTGTCATATCTCGTAGACGATGTCTAGGTGCCAGGGCGACGGAACATCGTCTACGTAGAGAGATCAGAGCACCAGATATCCATCAAAATTACCTTCAAATATTTGTCATAACTCGTAGACGATATCTAGGTGCTAGGACGACTACCAGGACAAAGAGACATCATCTACGTATCAGAGCACCAGATATCCATCAAAATTACCGTCAAATATTTGTAATAAGTCGTAGACGATAGCTAGGTGCTAGGACGACTACCAGGACAAAGAGACATCATCTACGTATTAGAGCCCCAGATATTAATTAAAATAACCGTCAAATATCTGTCATATCTCGTAGAGAATGTCTAGGAGCTAGAACGAATACCAGGACAACGAGACAGATTCTACAGATAAGAGCGACAGATCTCGATTCAAATTATTGTCAAATATTTGTCATAACTCGTAGACGATATCTAGGTGCTAGTACGACTACCAGGACAAAGAGACATCATCTACGTATGAGAGCACCAGATATTTATTAAAATTACCGTAAAATATCTGTCATTACTCGTAGACAATGTCTAGGTGCTAGAACGACTACCAGGACAACGAGACAGCATCTACAGATAAGAGCGACAGATCTCGATTCAAATTATTGTCAAATATCTGTTATATCTCGTAGACGATGTCTAGGTGCCAGGACGACGGAACATCGTCTACGTAGAGAGATCAGAGCACCATATATCCATCAAAATTACCGTCAAATATTTGTCATAACTCGTAGACGATATCTAGGTGCTAGTACGACTACCAGGACAAAGAGACATCATCTACGTATGAGAGCACCAGATAACGATTAAAATTACGGTAAAATATATGTCATTGCCAGGATGACTACCAGGACAAGGAGGCATCCTCTATGTATGAGAGCACCAGATATTTATTAAAATTACCGTAAAATATCTCTCATTACTCGTAGACAATGTCTAGGTGTTAGAACGACTACCAGGACAACGAGACAGCATCTACAGATAAGAGCGACAGATCTCGATTCAAATTATTGTCAAATATTTGTCATAACTCGTAGACGATATCTAGGTCCTAGTACGACTACCAGGACAAGGAGAAATCATCTAAGTATGAGAGCACCAGATATTTATTAAAATTACCGTAAAATATCTGTCATTACTCGTAGAGAATGTCTAGGAGCTAGAACGAATACCAGGACAACGAGACAGATTCTACAGATAAGAGCGACAGATCTCGATTCAAATTATTGTCAAATATCTGTTATATCTCGTAGACGATGTCTAGGTGCCAGGGCGACGGAACATCGTCTACGTAGAGAGATCAGAGCACCAGATATCCATCAAAATTACCGTCAAATATTTGTCATAACTCGTAGACGATATCTAGGTGCTAGGACGACTACCAGGACAAAGAGACATCATCTACGTATCAGAGCACCAGATATCCATCAAAATTACCGTCAAATATCTGTCATTACTCGTAGACAATGTCTAGGTGCTAGAACGACTACCAGGACAAAGAGACATCATCTACGTATGAGAGCACCAGATATTTATTAAAATTACCGTAAAATATCTGTCATTACTCGTAGACAATGTCTAGGTGCTAGAACGACTACCAGGACAACGAGACAGCATCTACAGATAAGAGCGACAGATCTCGATTCAAATTATTGTCAAATATTTGTCATAACTCGTAGACGATATCTAGGTGCTAGGACGACTACCAGGACAAAGAGACATCATCTACGTATAAGATCACCAGATATTTAATACAATTACTATCAAATATCTGTCATTATTCGTAGTCGATGTCCAGAAGCCAGGACGAGTACGAGGACAAGGAGAAATCATCTACTTATGAGAGCACCAGATATTTATTAAAATTACCGTAAAATATCTGTCATTACTCGTAGACAATGTCTAGGTGCTAGAACGACTACCAGGACAACGAGACAGCATCTACAGATAAGAGCGACAGATCTCGATTCAAATTATTGTCAAATATTTGTCATAACTCGTAGACGATATCTAGGTGCTAGTACGACTACCAGGACAAAGAGACATCATCTACGTATGAGAGCACCAGATATTTATTAAAATTACCGTAAAATATCCGTCATTACTCGTAGACAATGTCTAGGTGCTAGAACGACTACCAGGACAACGAGACAGCATCTACAGATAAGAGCGACAGATCTCGATTCAAATTATTGTCAAATATCTGTTATATCTCGTAGACGATGTCTAGGTACCAGGACGACGGAACATCGTCTACGTAGAGAGATCAGAGCACCAGATATCCATCAAAATTACCGTCAAATATTTGTCATAACTCGTAGACGATATCTAGGTGCTAGGAAGACTACCAGGACAAAGAGACATAATCTTCGTATTAGAGTACCAGATATTTATTAAAATTATTGTCAAATATTTGTTATATCTCGTAGACGATGTCTAGGTGCCAGGGCGACGGAACATCGTCTACGTAGAGAGATCAGAGCACCAGATATCCATCAAAATTACCGTCAAATATTTGTCATAACTCGTAGACGATATCTAGGTGCTAGGACGACTACCAGGACAAAGAGACATCATCTACGTATCAGAGCACCAGATATCCATCAAAATTACCGTCAAATATCTGTCATTACTCGTAGACAATGTCTAGGTGCTAGAACGACTACCAGGACAAAGAGACATCATCTACGTATGAGAGCACCAGATATTTATTAAAATTACCGTAAAATATCTGTCATTACTCGTAGACAATGTCTAGGTGCTAGAACGACTACCAGGACAACGAGACAGCATCTACAGATAAGAGCGACAGATCTCGATTCAAATTATTGTCAAATATTTGTCATAACTCGTAGACGATATCTAGGTGCTAGGACGACTACCAGGACAAAGAGACATCATCTACGTATAAGATCACCAGATATTTAATACAATTACTATCAAATATCTGTCATTATTCGTAGTCGATGTCCAGAAGCCAGGACGAGTACGAGGACAAGGAGAAATCATCTACTTATGAGAGCACCAGATATTTATTAAAATTAACGTAAAATATCTGTCATTACTCGTAGAGAATGTCTAGGAGCTAGAACGAATACCAGGACAACGAGACAGCTTCTGCAGATAAGAGCGACAGATCTCGATTCAAATTATTGTCAAATATTTGTCATAACTCGTAGACGATATCTAGGTCCTAGTACGACTACCAGGACAAGGAGAAATCATCTAAGTATGAGAGCACCAGATATTTATTAAAATTACCGTAAAATATCTGTCATTACTCGTAGAGAATGTCTAGGAGCTAGAACGAATACCAGGACAACGAGACAGATTCTACAGATAAGAGCGACAGATCTCGATTCAAATTATTGTCAAATATTTGTCATAACTCGTAGACGATATCTAGGTGCTAGTACGACTACCAGGACAAAGAGACATCATCTACGTATGAGAGCACCAGATAACGATTAAAATTACGGTAAAATATATGTCATTGCCAGGATGACTACCAGGACAAGGAGGCATCCTCTATGTATGAGAGCACCAGATATTTATTAAAATTACCGTAAAATATCTGTCATTACTCGTAGACAATGTCTAGGTGTTAGAACGACTACCAGGACAACGAGACAGCATCTACAGATAAGAGCGACAGATCTCGATTCAAATTATTGTCAAATATTTGTCATAACTCGTAGACGATATCTAGGTCCTAGTACGACTACCAGGACAAGGAGAAATCATCTAAGTATGAGAGCACCAGATATTTATTAAAATTACCGTAAAATATCTGTCATTACTCGTAGAGAATGTCTAGGAGCTAGAACGAATACCAGGACAACGAGACAGATTCTACAGATAAGAGCGACAGATCTCGATTCAAATTATTGTCAAATATTTGTCATAACTCGTAGACGATATCTAGGTGCTAGTACGACTACCAGGACAAAGAGACATCATCTACGTATGAGAGCACCAGATAACGATTAAAATTACGGTAAAATATATGTCATTGCCAGGATGACTACCAGGACAAGGAGGCATCCTCTATGTATGAGAGCACCAGATATTTATTAAAATTACCGTAAAATATCTGTCATTACTCGTAGACAATGTCTAGGTGTTAGAACGACTACCAGGACAACGAGACAGCATCTACAGATAAGAGCGACAGATCTCGATTCAAATTATTGTCAAATATTTGTCATAACTCGTAGACGATATCTAGGTCCTAGTACGACTACCAGGACAAGGAGAAATCATCTAAGTATGAGAGCACCAGATATTTATTAAAATTACCGTAAAATATCTGTCATTACTCGTAGAGAATGTCTAGGAGCTAGAACGAATACCAGGACAACGAGACAGATTCTACAGATAAGAGCGACAGATCTCGATTCAAATTATTGTCAAATATTTGTCATAACTCGTAGACGATATCTAGGTGCTAGTACGACTACCAGGACAAAGAGACATCATCTACGTATGAGAGCACCAGATAACGATTAAAATTACGGTAAAATATATGTCATTGCCAGGATGACTACCAGGACAAGGAGGCATCCTCTATGTATGAGAGCACCAGATATTTATTAAAATTACCGTAAAATATCTGTCATTACTCGTAGACAATGTCTAGGTGTTAGAACGACTACCAGGACAACGAGACAGCATCTACAGATAAGAGCGACAGATCTCGATTCAAATTATTGTCAAATATTTGTCATATATTGTAGACGATGTTCAGGTGCCAGGATGACTACTAGCACAACAGGATATCATCTACGTATGAGAGCCCCAGATATTAATTAAAATAACCGTCAAATATCTGTCATATCTCGTAGACGATGTCTAGGTGCCAGGGCGACGGAACATCGTCTACGTAGAGAGATCAGAGCACCAGATATCCATCAAAATTACCTTCAAATATTTGTCATAACTCGTAGACGATATCTAGGTGCTAGGACGACTACCAGGACAAAGAGACATCATCTACGTATCAGAGCACCAGATATCCATCAAAATTACCGTCAAATATTTGTCATAAGTCGTAGACGATAGCTATGTGCTAGGACGACTACCAGGACAAAGAGACATCATCTACGTATTAGAGCCCCAGATATTAATTAAAATAACCGTCAAATATCTGTCATATCTCGTAGAGAATGTCTAGGAGCTAGAACGAATACCAGGACAACGAGACAGATTCTACAGATAAGAGCGACAGATCTCGATTCAAATTATTGTCAAATATTTGTCATAACTCGTAGACGATATCTAGGTGCTAGTACGACTACCAGGACAAAGAGACATCATCTACGTATGAGAGCACCAGATATTTATTAAAATTACCGTAAAATATCTGTCATTACTCGTAGACAATGTCTAGGTGCTAGAACGACTACCAGGACAACGAGACAGCATCTACAGATAAGAGCGACAGATCTCGATTCAAATTATTGTCAAATATCTGTTATATCTCGTAGACGATGTCTAGGTGCCAGGACGACGGAACATCGTCTACGTAGAGAGATCAGAGCACCAGATATCCATCAAAATTACCGTCAAATATTTGTCATAACTCGTAGACGATATCTAGGTGCTAGGAAGACTACCAGGACAAAGAGACATAATCTTCGTATTAGAGTACCAGATATTTATTAAAATTATTGTCAAATATCTGTTATATCTCGTAGACGATGTCTAGGTGCCAGGGCGACGGAACATCGTCTACGTAGAGAGATCAGAGCACCAGATATCCATCAAAATTACCGTCAAATATTTGTCATAACTCGTAGACGATATCTAGGTGCTAGGACGACTACCAGGACAAAGAGACATCATCTACGTATCAGAGCACCAGATATCCATCAAAATTACCGTCAAATATTTGTCATAACTCGTAGACGATGTCCGAATGCCAGGACGAATCCTGGGGTTACGGGACATCATCTACAGATGAGAGCACCAGATATTTATTCGACCAGGACAACGAGACATCTTATACAGATAAGAGCGTCAGATCTCGATTCAAATTATTGTCAAATATCTGTTATATCTCGTAGACGATGTCTAGGTGCCAGGACGACGGAACATCGTCTACGTAGAGAGATCAGAGCACCAGATATCCATCAAAATTACCGTCAAATATTTGTCATAACTCGTAGACGATATCTAGGTGCTAGTACGACTACCAGGACAAAGAGACATCATCTACGTATGAGAGCACCAGATATTTATTAAAATTACCGTAAAATATCTGTCATTACTCGTAGACAATGTCTAGGTGCTAGAACGACTACCAGGACAACGAGACAGCATCTACAGATAAGAGCGACAGATCTCGATTCAAATTATTGTCAAATATTTGTCATATATTGTAGACGATGTTCAGGTGCCAGGATGACTACTAGCACAACAGGATATCATCTACGTATGAGAGCCCCAGATATTAATTAAAATAACCGTCAAATATCTGTCATATCTCGTAGACGATGTCCGAATGCCAGGACGAATCCTGGGGTTACGGGACATCATCTACAGATGAGAACACCAGATATTTATTCGACCAGGACAACGAGACATCTTCTACAGATAAGAGCGTCAGATCTCGATTCAAATTATTGTCAAATATCTGTTATATCTCGTAGACGATGTCTAGGTGCCAGGGCGACGGAACATCGTCTACGTAGAGAGATCAGAGCACCAGATATCCATCAAAATTACCGTCAAATATTTGTCATAACTCGTAGACGATATCTAGGTGCTAGGACGACTACCAGGACAAAGAGACATCATCTACGTATTAGAGCCCCAGATATTAATTAAAATAACCGTCAAATATCTGTCATATCTCGTAGACGATGTCCGAATGCCAGGACGAATCCTGGGGTTACGGGACATCATCTACAGATGAGAGCACCAGATATTTATTCGACCAGGACAACGAGACATCTTATACAGATAAGAGCGTCAGATCTCGATTCAAATTATTGTCAAATATCTGTTATATCTCGTAGACGATGTCTAGGTGCCAGGACGACGGAACATCGTCTACGTAGAGAGATCAGAGCACCAGATATCCATCAAAATTACCGTCAAATATTTGTCATAACTCGTAGACGATATCTAGGTGCTAGTACGACTACCAGGACAAAGAGACATCATCTACGTATGAGAGCACCAGATATTTATTAAAATTACCGTAAAATATCTGTCATTACTCGTAGACAATGTCTAGGTGCTAGAACGACTACCAGGACAACGAGACAGCATCTACATATAAGAGCGACAGATCTCGATTCAAATTATTGTCAAATATTTGTCATATATTGTAGACGATGTTCAGGTGCCAGGATGACTACTAGCACAACAGGATATCATCTACGTATGAGAGCCCCAGATATTAATTAAAATAACCGTCAAATATCTGTCATATCTCGTAGACGATGTCCGAATGCCAGGACGAATCCTGGGGTTACGGGACATCATCTACAGATGAGAACACCAGATATTTATTCGACCAGGACAACGAGACATCTTCTACAGATAAGAGCGTCAGATCTCGATTCAAATTATTGTCAAATATCTGTTATATCTCGTAGACGATGTCTAGGTGCCAGGACGACGGAACATCGTCTACGTAGAGAGATCAGAGCACCAGATATCCATCAAAATTACCGTCAAATATTTGTCATAACTCGTAGACGATATCTAGGTGCTAGGAAGACTACCAGGACAAAGAGACATAATCTTCGTATTAGAGTACCAGATATTTATTAAAATTATTGTCAAATATCTGTTATATCTCGTAGACGATGTCTAGGTGCCAGGACGACGGAACATCGTCTACGTAGAGAGATCAGAGCACCAGATATCCATCAAAATTACCGTCAAATATTTGTCATAACTCGTAGACGATATCTAGGTGCTAGGACGACTACCAGGACAAAGAGACATCAGCTACGTATCAGAGCACCAGATATTTATTAAAATTACCGTAAAATATCTGTCGTTACTCGTAGACGATGTCTAGGTGCCAGGACGACTAACAGGACAAGGAGACATCAGCTACGTATCAGAGCACTAGATATTTATTAAAATTACTGTCGAATATCTGTAATAACTAGTAGACGATGTCCAGAAGCCAGGACGACTACCAGGACAAGGAGAAGTCATCTACGTATGAGAGCACTAGATATTTATTAAAATAACCGTAAAATATCTGTCATATCTCGTAGACGTTGTCCAAATAATAGCATCAGATTTCAATTAAAATTATTGTCAAATATCTGTAATAACTCGTAGACGATGTCCGAATGCCAGGACGACTCCTGGGGTTACGGGACATCATCTACAGATGAGAGCACCAGATATTTATTAAAATTACTGTCAAATATCTGTCATATCTCGTAGACGATGTCTAGTTGCCAGGGCGACGGAACATTGTCTACGTAGAGAGATCAGAGCATCAGATATCCATCAAAATTACCGTCAAATTTTTGTTATAACCCGTAGACGATATCTAGGTGCTAGGAAGACTACCAGGACAAAGAGACATAATCTACGTATTAGAGTACCAGATATTTATTAAAATTATTGTCAAATATCTGTCATATCTCGTAGACGATGTCTAGGTGCCAGGGCGACGGAACATTGTCTACGTAGAGAGATCAGAGCACCAGATATCCATCAAAATTTCCGTCAAATATTTGTTATAACCCGTAGACGATATCTAGGTGCTAGTACGACTACCAGGACAAAGCGACATCAGCTACGTATTAGAGCACCAGATATTTATTAAAATTACTGTCAAATATCTGTCATTACTCGTAGTCGATGTCCAGAAGCCAGAACGACTACCAGGACAAGGAGAAGTCATCTACGTATGAGTGCAACAGATATTTATTAAAATTACCGTAAAATATCTGTCATTACTCGTAGTCGATGTCCAGAAGCCAGGACGACTACCAGGACAACGAGACATCTTCTACAGATAAGAGCGTCAGGTCTCGATTCAAATTATTGTCAAATATCTGTCATATCTCGTAGACGATGTCCAAGTGCCAGGACGACGGAACATCGTCTGCGTATCAGAGCACCAGATATCCATCAAAATTACCGTCAAATATTTGTCATAACTCGTAGACAATGTCTAGGTGCTAGAACGACTACCAGGACAAGGAGAAATCATCTAAGTATGAGAGCACCAGATATTTATTAAAATTACCGTAAAATATCTGTCATTACTCGTAGAGAATGTCTAGGAGCTAGAACGAATACCAGGACAACGAGACAGATTCTACAGATAAGAGCGACAGATCTCGATTCAAATTATTGTCAAATATTTGTCATAACTCGTAGACGATATCTAGGTGCTAGTACGACTACCAGGACAAAGAGACATCATCTACGTATGAGAGCACCAGATAACGATTAAAATTACGGTAAAATATATGTCATTGCCAGGATGACTACCAGGACAAGGAGGCATCCTCTATGTATGAGAGCACCAGATATTTATTAAAATTACCGTAAAATATCTGTCATTACTCGTAGAGAATGTCTAGGAGCTAGAACGAATACCAGGACAACGAGACAGATTCTACAGATAAGAGCGACAGATCTCGATTCAAATTATTGTCAAATATTTGTCATAACTCGTAGACGATATCTAGGTGCTAGTACGACTACCAGGACAAAGAGACATCATCTACGTATGAGAGCACCAGATAACGATTAAAATTACGGTAAAATATATGTCATTGCCAGGATGACTACCAGGACAAGGAGGCATCCTCTATGTATGAGAGCACCAGATATTTATTAAAATTACCGTAAAATATCTGTCATTACTCGTAGACAATGTCTAGGTGTTAGAACGACTACCAGGACAACGAGACAGCATCTACAGATAAGAGCGACAGATCTCGATTCAAATTATTGTCAAATATTTGTCATATATTGTAGACGATGTTCAGGTGCCAGGATGACTACTAGCACAACAGGATATCATCTACGTATGAGAGCCCCAGATATTAATTAAAATAACCGTCAAATATCTGTCATATCTCGTAGACGATGTCTAGGTGCCAGGGCGACGGAACATCGTCTACGTAGAGAGATCAGAGCACCAGATATCCATCAAAATTACCTTCAAATATTTGTCATAACTCGTAGACGATATCTAGGTGCTAGGACGACTACCAGGACAAAGAGACATCATCTACGTATCAGAGCACCAGATATCCATCAAAATTACCGTCAAATATTTGTAATAAGTCGTAGACGATAGCTAGGTGCTAGGACGACTACCAGGACAAAGAGACATCATCTACGTATTAGAGCCCCAGATATTAATTAAAATAACCGTCAAATATCTGTCATATCTCGTAGAGAATGTCTAGGAGCTAGAACGAATACCAGGACAACGAGACAGATTCTACAGATAAGAGCGACAGATCTCGATTCAAATTATTGTCAAATATTTGTCATAACTCGTAGACGATATCTAGGTGCTAGTACGACTACCAGGACAAAGAGACATCATCTACGTATGAGAGCACCAGATATTTATTAAAATTACCGTAAAATATCTGTCATTACTCGTAGACAATGTCTAGGTGCTAGAACGACTACCAGGACAACGAGACAGCATCTACAGATAAGAGCGACAGATCTCGATTCAAATTATTGTCAAATATCTGTTATATCTCGTAGACGATGTCTAGGTGCCAGGACGACGGAACATCGTCTACGTAGAGAGATCAGAGCACCATATATCCATCAAAATTACCGTCAAATATTTGTCATAACTCGTAGACGATATCTAGGTGCTAGTACGACTACCAGGACAAAGAGACATCATCTACGTATGAGAGCACCAGATAACGATTAAAATTACGGTAAAATATATGTCATTGCCAGGATGACTACCAGGACAAGGAGGCATCCTCTATGTATGAGAGCACCAGATATTTATTAAAATTACCGTAAAATATCTGTCATTACTCGTAGACAATGTCTAGGTGTTAGAACGACTACCAGGACAACGAGACAGCATCTACAGATAAGAGCGACAGATCTCGATTCAAATTATTGTCAAATATTTGTCATAACTCGTAGACGATATCTAGGTCCTAGTACGACTACCAGGACAAGGAGAAATCATCTAAGTATGAGAGCACCAGATATTTATTAAAATTACCGTAAAATATCTGTCATTACTCGTAGAGAATGTCTAGGAGCTAGAACGAATACCAGGACAACGAGACAGATTCTACAGATAAGAGCGACAGATCTCGATTCAAATTATTGTCAAATATCTGTTATATCTCGTAGACGATGTCTAGGTGCCAGGGCGACGGAACATCGTCTACGTAGAGAGATCAGAGCACCAGATATCCATCAAAATTACCGTCAAATATTTGTCATAACTCGTAGACGATATCTAGGTGCTAGGACGACTACCAGGACAAAGAGACATCATCTACGTATCAGAGCACCAGATATCCATCAAAATTACCGTCAAATATCTGTCATTACTCGTAGACAATATCTAGGTGCTAGAACGACTACCAGGACAAAGAGACATCATCTACGTATGAGAGCACCAGATATTTATTAAAATTACCGTAAAATATCTGTCATTACTCGTAGACAATGTCTAGGTGCTAGAACGACTACCAGGACAACGAGACAGCATCTACAGATAAGAGCGACAGATCTCGATTCAAATTATTGTCAAATATTTGTCATAACTCGTAGACGATATCTAGGTGCTAGGACGACTACCAGGACAAAGAGACATCATCTACGTATAAGATCACCAGATATTTAATACAATTACTATCAAATATCTGTCATTATTCGTAGTCGATGTCCAGAAGCCAGGACGAGTACGAGGACAAGGAGAAATCATCTACTTATGAGAGCACCAGATATTTATTAAAATTACCGTAAAATATCTGTCATTACTCGTAGACAATGTCTAGGTGCTAGAACGACTACCAGGACAACGAGACAGCATCTACAGATAAGAGCGACAGATCTCGATTCAAATTATTGTCAAATATTTGTCATAACTCGTAGACGATATCTAGGTGCTAGTACGACTACCAGGACAAAGAGACATCATCTACGTATGAGAGCACCAGATATTTATTAAAATTACCGTAAAATATCCGTCATTACTCGTAGACAATGTCTAGGTGCTAGAACGACTACCAGGACAACGAGACAGCATCTACAGATAAGAGCGACAGATCTCGATTCAAATTATTGTCAAATATCTGTTATATCTCGTAGACGATGTCTAGGTACCAGGACGACGGAACATCGTCTACGTAGAGAGATCAGAGCACCAGATATCCATCAAAATTACCGTCAAATATTTGTCATAACTCGTAGACGATATCTAGGTGCTAGGAAGACTACCAGGACAAAGAGACATAATCTTCGTATTAGAGTACCAGATATTTATTAAAATTATTGTCAAATATTTGTTATATCTCGTAGACGATGTCTAGGTGCCAGGGCGACGGAACATCGTCTACGTAGAGAGATCAGAGCACCAGATATCCATCAAAATTACCGTCAAATATTTGTCATAACTCGTAGACGATATCTAGGTGCTAGGACGACTACCAGGACAAAGAGACATCATCTACGTATCAGAGCACCAGATATCCATCAAAATTACCGTCAAATATCTGTCATTACTCGTAGACAATGTCTAGGTGCTAGAACGACTACCAGGACAAAGAGACATCATCTACGTATGAGAGCACCAGATATTTATTAAAATTACCGTAAAATATCTGTCATTACTCGTAGACAATGTCTAGGTGCTAGAACGACTACCAGGACAACGAGACAGCATCTACAGATAAGAGCGACAGATCTCGATTCAAATTATTGTCAAATATTTGTCATAACTCGTAGACGATATCTAGGTGCTAGGACGACTACCAGGACAAAGAGACATCATCTACGTATAAGATCACCAGATATTTAATACAATTACTATCAAATATCTGTCATTATTCGTAGTCGATGTCCAGAAGCCAGGACGAGTACGAGGACAAGGAGAAATCATCTACTTATGAGAGCACCAGATATTTATTAAAATTAACGTAAAATATCTGTCATTACTCGTAGAGAATGTCTAGGAGCTAGAACGAATACCAGGACAACGAGACAGCTTCTGCAGATAAGAGCGACAGATCTCGATTCAAATTATTGTCAAATATTTGTCATAACTCATAGACGATATCTAGGTCCTAGTACGACTACCAGGACAAGGAGAAATCATCTAAGTATGAGAGCACCAGATATTTATTAAAATTACCGTAAAATATCTGTCATTACTCGTAGAGAATGTCTAGGAGCTAGAACGAATACCAGGACAACGAGACAGATTCTACAGATAAGAGCGACAGATCTCGATTCAAATTATTGTCAAATATTTGTCATAACTCGTAGACGATATCTAGGTGCTAGTACGACTACCAGGACAAAGAGACATCATCTACGTATGAGAGCACCAGATAACGATTAAAATTACGGTAAAATATATGTCATTGCCAGGATGACTACCAGGACAAGGAGGCATCCTCTATGTATGAGAGCACCAGATATTTATTAAAATTACCGTAAAATATCTGTCATTACTCGTAGACAATGTCTAGGTGTTAGAACGACTACCAGGACAACGAGACAGCATCTACAGATAAGAGCGACAGATCTCGATTCAAATTATTGTCAAATATTTGTCATAACTCGTAGACGATATCTAGGTCCTAGTACGACTACCAGGACAAGGAGAAATCATCTAAGTATGAGAGCACCAGATATTTATTAAAATTACCGTAAAATATCTGTCATTACTCGTAGAGAATGTCTAGGAGCTAGAACGAATACCAGGACAACGAGACAGATTCTACAGATAAGAGCGACAGATCTCGATTCAAATTATTGTCAAATATTTGTCATAACTCGTAGACGATATCTAGGTGCTAGTACGACTACCAGGACAAAGAGACATCATCTACGTATGAGAGCACCAGATAACGATTAAAATTACGGTAAAATATATGTCATTGCCAGGATGACTACCAGGACAAGGAGGCATCCTCTATGTATGAGAGCACCAGATATTTATTAAAATTACCGTAAAATATCTGTCATTACTCGTAGACAATGTCTAGGTGTTAGAACGACTACCAGGACAACGAGACAGCATCTACAGATAAGAGCGACAGATCTCGATTCAAATTATTGTCAAATATTTGTCATATATTGTAGACGATGTTCAGGTGCCAGGATGACTACTAGCACAACAGGATATCATCTACGTATGAGAGCCCCAGATATTAATTAAAATAACCGTCAAATATCTGTCATATCTCGTAGACGATGTCTAGGTGCCAGGGCGACGGAACATCGTCTACGTAGAGAGATCAGAGCACCAGATATCCATCAAAATTACCTTCAAATATTTGTCATAACTCGTAGACGATATCTAGGTGCTAGGACGACTACCAGGACAAAGAGACATCATCTAAGTATCAGAGCACCAGATATCCATCAAAATTACCGTCAAATATTTGTCATAAGTCGTAGACGATAGCTATGTGCTAGGACGACTACCAGGACAAAGAGACATCATCTACGTATTAGAGCCCCAGATATTAATTAAAATAACCGTCAAATATCTGTCATATCTCGTAGAGAATGTCTAGGAGCTAGAACGAATACCAGGACAACGAGACAGATTCTACAGATAAGAGCGACAGATCTCGATTCAAATTATTGTCAAATATTTGTCATAACTCGTAGACGATATCTAGGTGCTAGTACGACTACCAGGACAAAGAGACATCATCTACGTATGAGAGCACCAGATATTTATTAAAATTACCGTAAAATATCTGTCATTACTCGTAGACAATGTCTAGGTGCTAGAACGACTACCAGGACAACGAGACAGCATCTACAGATAAGAGCGACAGATCACGATTCAAATTATTGTCAAATATCTGTTATATCTCGTAGACGATGTCTAGGTGCCAGGACGACGGAACATCGTCTACGTAGAGAGATCAGAGCACCAGATATCCATCAAAATTACCGTCAAATATTTGTCATAACTCGTAGACGATATCTAGGTGCTAGGAAGACTACCAGGACAAAGAGACATAATCTTCGTATTAGAGTACCAGATATTTATTAAAATTATTGTCAAATATCTGTTATATCTCGTAGACGATGTCTAGGTGCCAGGGCGACGGAACATCGTCTACGTAGAGAGATCAGAGCACCAGATATCCATCAAAATTACCGTCAAATATTTGTCATAACTCGTAGACGATATCTAGGTGCTAGGACGACTACCAGGACAAAGAGACATCATCTACGTATCAGAGCACCAGATATCCATCAAAATTACCGTCAAATATTTGTCATAACTCGTAGACGATAGCTAGGTGCTAGGACGACTACCAGGACAAAGAGACATCATCTACGTATTAGAGCCCCAGATATTAATTAAAATAACCGTCAAATATCTGTCATATCTCGTAGACGATGTCCGAATGCCAGGACGAATCCTGGGGTTACGGGACATCATCTACAGATGAGAGCACCAGATATTTATTCGACCAGGACAACGAGACATCTTATACAGATAAGAGCGTCAGATCTCGATTCAAATTATTGTCAAATATCTGTTATATCTCGTAGACGATGTCTAGGTGCCAGGACGACGGAACATCGTCTACGTAGAGAGATCAGAGCACCAGATATCCATCAAAATTACCGTCAAATATTTGTCATAACTCGTAGACGATATCTAGGTGCTAGTACGACTACCAGGACAAAGAGACATCATCTACGTATGAGAGCACCAGATATTTATTAAAATTACCGTAAAATATCTGTCATTACTCGTAGACAATGTCTAGGTGCTAGAACGACTACCAGGACAACGAGACAGCATCTACAGATAAGAGCGACAGATCTCGATTCAAATTATTGTCAAATATTTGTCATATATTGTAGACGATGTTCAGGTGCCAGGATGACTACTAGCACAACAGGATATCATCTACGTATGAGAGCCCCAGATATTAATTAAAATAACCGTCAAATATCTGTCATATCTCGTAGACGATGTCCGAATGCCAGGACGAATCCTGGGGTTACGGGACATCATCTACAGATGAGAACACCAGATATTTATTCGACCAGGACAACGAGACATCTTCTACAGATAAGAGCGTCAGATCTCGATTCAAATTATTGTCAAATATCTGTTATATCTCGTAGACGATGTCTAGGTGCCAGGACGACGGAACATCGTCTACGTAGAGAGATCAGAGCACCAGATATCCATCAAAATTACCGTCAAATATTTGTCATAACTCGTAGACGATATCTAGGTGCTAGGAAGACTACCAGGACAAAGAGACATAATCTTCGTATTAGAGTACCAGATATTTATTAAAATTATTGTCAAATATCTGTTATATCTCGTAGACGATGTCTAGGTGCCAGGACGACGGAACATCGTCTACGTAGAGAGATCAGAGCACCAGATATCCATCAAAATTACCGTCAAATATTTGTCATAACTCGTAGACGATATCTAGGTGCTAGGACGACTACCAGGACAAAGAGACATCATCTACGTATAAGAGCACCAGATATTTAATACAATTACTATCAAATATCTGTCATTATTCGTAGTCGATGTCCAGAAGCCAGGACGAGTACGAGGACAAGGAGAAATCATCTACTTATGAGAGCACCAGATATTTATTAAAATTACCGTAAAATATCTGTCATTACTCGTAGAGAATGTCTAGGAGCTAGAACGAATACCAGGACAACGAGACAGCTTCTGCAGATAAGAGCGACAGATCTCGATTCAAATTATTGTCAAATATTTGTCATAACTCGTAGACGATATCTAGGTCATAGTACGACTACCAGGACAAGGAGAAATCATCTAAGTATGAGAGCACCAGATATTTATTAAAATTACCGTAAAATATCTGTCATTACTCGTAGACAATGTCTAGGTGCTAGAACGACTACCAGGACAACGAGACAGCATCTACAGATAAGAGCGACAGATCTCGATTCAAATTATTGTCAAATATCTGTTATATCTCGTAGACGATGTCTAGGTGCCAGGGCGACGGAACATCGTCTACGTAGAGAGATCAGAGCACCAGATATCCATCAAAATTACCGTCAAATATTTGTCATAACTCGTAGACGATATCTTGGTGCTAGTACGACTACCAGGACAAGGAGACATCATCTACGTATCAGAGCACTAGATATTTATTAAAATTACTGTCGAATATCTGTAATAACTCGTAGACGATTTCCAGAAGCCAGGACGACTACCAGGACAAGTAGAAGTCATCTACGTATGAGAGCACCAGATATTTATTAAAATAACCGTCAAATATCTGTCATATCACGTAGACGTTGTCCAAATAATAGCATCAGATTTCAATTAAAATTATTGTCAAATATCTGTAATAACTCGTAGACGATGTCCGAATGCCAGGACGACTCCTGGGGTTACGGGACATCATCTACAGATGAGAGCACCAGATATTTATTAAAATTACTGTCAAATATCTATTATTACTCGTAGTCGATGTCCAGGAGCCAGGACGACGACCAGGATAACGAGACATCTTCTACAGATAAGAGCGTCAGATATCCATCAAAATTACCGTCAAATATTTGTCATAACTCGTAGACGATATCTAGGTGCTAGGACGACTACCAGGACAAAGAGACATCATCTACGTATCAGAGCACCAGATATCCATCAAAATTACCGTCAAATATCTGTCATTACTCGTAGACAATGTCTAGGTGCTAGAACGACTACCAGGACAAAGAGACATCATCTACGTATGAGAGCACCAGATATTTATTAAAATTACCGTAAAATATCTGTCATTACTCGTAGACAATGTCTAGGTGCCAGGACGACGGAACATCGTCTACGTAGAGAGATCAGAGCACCAGATATCCATCAAAATTACCATCAAATATTTGTCATAACTCGTAGACGATATCTAGGTGCTAGGAAGACTACCAGGACAAAGAGACATAATCTTCGTATTAGAGTACCAGATATTTATTAAAATTATTGTCAAATATTTGTTATATCTCGTAGACGATGTCTAGGTGCCAGGGCGACGGAACATCGTCTACGTAGAGAGATCAGAGCACCAAATATCCATCAAAATTACCGTCAAATATTTGTCATAACTCGTAGACGATATCTAGGTGCTAGGACGACTACCAGGACAAAGAGACATCATCTACGTATCAGAGCACCAGATATTTATTAAAATTATTGTCAAATATTTGTTATATCTCGTAGACGATGTCTAGGTGCCAGGGCGACGGAACATCGTCTACGTAGAGAGATCAGAGCACCAAATATCCATCAAAATTACCGTCAAATATTTGTCATAACTCGTAGACGATATCTAGGTGCTAGGACGACTACCAGGACAAAGAGACATCATCTACGTATCAGAGCACCAGATATCCATCAAAATTACCGTCAAATATCTGTCATTACTCGTAGACAATGTCTAGGTGCTAGAACGACTACCAGGACAAAGAGACATCATCTACGTATTAGAGCCCCAGATATTAATTAAAATAACCGTCAAATATCTGTCATATCTCGTAGACGATGTCCGAATGCCAGGACGAATCCTGGGGTTACGGGACATCATCTACAGATGAGAGCAACAGATATTTATTCGACCAGGACAACGAGAAATCTTATACAGATAAGAGCGTCAGATCTCGATTCAAATTATTGTGAAATATCTGTTATATCTCGTAGACGATGTCTAGGTGCCAGGACGACGGAACATCGTCTACGTAGAGAGATCAGAGCACCAGATATCCATCAAAATTACCGTCAAATATTTGTCATAACTCGTAGACGATATCTAGGTGCTAGGACGACTACCAGGACAAAGAGACATCATCTACGTATAAGAGAACCAGATATTTAATACAATTACTATCAAATATCTGTCATTATTCGTAGTCGATGTCCAGAAGCCAGGACGAGTACGAGGACAAGGAGAAATCATCTACTTATGAGAGCACCAGATATTTATTAAAATTACCGTAAAATATCTGTCATTACTCGTAGAGAATGTCTAGGAGCTAGAACGAATACCAGGACAACGAGACAGATTCTACAGATAAGAGCGACAGATCTCGATTCAAATTATTGTCAAATATTTGTCATAACTCGTAGACGATATCTAGGTGCTAGTACGACTACCAGGACAAAGAGACATCATCTACGTATGAGAGCACCAGATATTTATTAAAATTACCGTAAAATATCTGTCATTACTCGTAGACAATGTCTAGGTGCTAGAACGACTACCAGGACAACGAGACAGCATCTACAGATAAGAGCGACAGATCTCGATTCAAATTATTGTCAAATATTTGTCATATATTGTAGACGATGTTCAGGTGCCAGGATGACTACTAGCACAACAGGATATCATCTACGTATGAGAGCCCCAGATATTAATTAAAATAACCGTCAAATATCTGTCATATCTCGTAGACGATGTCCGAATGCCAGGACGAATCCTGGGGTTACGGGACATCATCTACAGATGAGAGCACCAGATATTTATTCGACCAGGACAACGAGACATCTTCTACAGATAAGAGCGTCAGATCTCGAATCAAATTATTGTCAAATATCTGTTATATCTCGTAGACGATGTCTAGGTGCTAGTACGACTACCAGGACAAAGCGACATCAGCTACGTATCAGAGCACCAGATATCCATCAAAATTACCGTAAAATATCTGTCGTTACTCGTAGACGATGTCTAGGTGCCAGGACGACTAACAGGACAAGGAGACATCATCTACGTATCAGAGCACTAGATATTTATTAAAATTACTGTCGAATATCTGTAATAACTCGTAGACGATTTCCAGAAGCCAGGACGACTACCAGGACAAGGAGAAGTCATCTACGTATGAGAGCACCAGATATTTATTAAAATAACCGTCAAATATCTGTCATATCTCGTAGACGTTGTCCAGATAATAGCATCAGATTTCAATTAAAATTATTGTCAAATATCTGTAATAACTCGTAGACGATGTCCGAATGCCAGGACGACTCCTGGGGTTACGGGACATCATCTACAGATGAGAGCACCAGATATTTATTAAAATTACTGTCAAATATCTATTATTACTCGTAGTCGATGTCCAGGAGCCAGGACGACGACCAGGATAACGAGACATCTTCTACAGATAAGAGCGTCAGATATCCATCAAAATTACCGTCAAATATTTGTCATAACTCGTAGACGATATCTAGGTGCTAGGACGACTACCAGGACAAAGAGACATCATATACGTATCAGAGCACCAGATATCCATCAAAATTACCGTCAAATATTTGTCATAACTCGTAGACGATAGCTAGGTGCTAGGACGACTACCAGGACAAAGAGACATCAGCTACGTATCAGAGCACCAGATATTTATTAAAATTACCGTAAAATATCTGTCGTTACTCGTAGACGATGTCTAGGTGCCAGGACGACTAACAGGACAAGGAGACATCATCTACGTATCAGAGCACTAGATATTTATTAAAATTACTGTCGAATATCTGTAATAACTAGTAGACGATGTCCAGAAGCCAGGACGACTACCAGGACAAGGAGAAGTCATCTACGTATGAGAGCACCAGATATTTATTAAAATAACCGTCAAATATCTGTCATATCTCGTAGACGTTGTCCAAATAATAGCATCAGATTTCAATTAAAATTATTGTCAAATATCTGTAATAACTCGTAGACGATGTCCGAATGCCAGGACGACTCCTGGGGTTACGGGACATCATCTACAGATGAGAGCACCAGATATTTATTAAAATTACTGTCAAATATCTGTCATATCTCGTAGACGATGTCTAGGTGCCAGGGCGACGGAACATCGTCTACGTAGAGAGATCAGATCACCAGATATCCATCAAAATTACCGTCAAATATTTGTCATAACTCGTAGACGATATCTAGGTGCTAGGAAGACTACCAGGACAAAGAGACATAATCTACGTATTAGAGTACCAGATATTTATTAAAATTATTATCAAATATCTGTTATATCTCGTAGACGATGTCTAGGTGCCAGGGCGACGGAACATTGTCTACGTAGAGAGATCAGAGCACCAGATATCCATCAAAATTACCGTCAAATATTTGTCATAACTCGTAGACGATATCTTGGTGCTAGTACGACTACCAGGACAAGGAGACATCATCTACGTATCAGAGCACCAGATATCCATCAAAATTACCGTCAAATATTTGTCATAACTCGTAGACGATAGCTAGGTGCTAGGACGACTACCAGGACAAAGAGACATCATCTACGTATTAGAGCCCCAGATATTAATTAAAATAACCGTCAAATATCTGTCATATCTCGTAGACGATGTCCGAATGCCAGGACGAATCCTGGGGTTACGGGACATCATCTACAGATGAGAGCACCAGATATTTATTCGACCAGGACAACGAGACATCTTATACAGATAAGAGCGTCAGATCTCGATTCAAATTATTGTCAAATATCTGTTATATCTCGTAGACGATGTCTAGGTGCCAGGGCGACGGAACATCGTCTACGTAGAGAGATCAGATCACCAGATATCCATCAAAATTACCGTCAAATATTTGTCATAACTCGTAGACGATATCTAGGTGCTAGGAAGACTACCAGGACAAAGAGACATAATCTACGTATTAGAGTACCAGATATTTATTAAAATTATTATCAAATATCTGTTATATCTCGTAGACGATGTCTAGGTGCCAGGGCGACGGAACATTGTCTACGTAGAGAGATCAGAGCACCAGATATCCATCAAAATTACCGTCAAATATTTGTCATAACTCGTAGACGATATCTTGGTGCTAGTACGACTACCAGGACAAGGAGACATCATCTACGTATCAGAGCACTAGATATTTATTAAAATTACTGTCGAATATCTGTAATAACTCGTAGACGATTTCCAGAAGCCAGGACGACTACCAGGACAAGTAGAAGTCATCTACGTATGAGAGCACCAGATATTTATTAAAATAACCGTCAAATATCTGTCATATCTCGTAGACGTTGTCCAAATAATAGCATCAGATTTCAATTAAAATTATTGTCAAATATCTGTAATAACTCGTAGACGATGTCCGAATGCCAGGACGACTCCTGGGGTTACGGGACATCATCTACAGATCAGAGCACCAGATATTTATTAAAATTACTGTCAAATATCTATTATTACTCGTAGTCGATGTCCAGGAGCCAGAACGACGACCAGGATAACGAGACATCTTCTACAGATAAGAGCGTCAGATATCCATCAAAATTACCGTCAAATCTTTGTCAAAACTCGTAGACGATATCTAGGTGCTAGGACGACTACCAGGACAAAGAGACATCATCTACGTATTAGAGCACCAGATATTTATAAAAATTACCGTAAAATACCTGTCATAACTCGTAGACGATATCTAGGTGCTAGGAAGACTACCAGGACAAAGAGACATCAGCTACGTATCAGAGCACCAGATATTTATTAAAATTACCGTAAAATATCTGTCGTTACTCGTAGACGATGTCTAGGTGCCAGGACGACTAACAGGACAAGGAGACATCATCTACGTATCAGAGCACTAGATATTTATTAAAATTACTGTCGAATATCTGTAATAACTAGTAGACGATGTCCAGAAGCCAGGACGACTACCAGGACAAGGAGAAGTCATCTACGTATGAGAGCACCAGATATTTATTAAAATAACCGTCAAATATCTGTCATATCTCGTAGACGTTGTCCAAATAATAGCATCAGATTTCAATTAAAATTATTGTCAAATATCTGTAATAACTCGTAGACGATGTCCGAATGCCAGGACGACTCCTGGGGTTACGGGACATCATCTACAGATGAGAGCACCAGATATTTATTAAAATTACTGTCAAATATCTGTCATATCTCGAAGACGATGTCTAGGTGCCAGGGCGACGGAACATTGTCTACGTAGAGAGATCAGAGCACCAGATTTCCATCAAAATTACCGTCAAATATTTGTTATAACCCGTAGACGATATCTAGGTGCTAGGAAGACTACCAGGACAAAGAGACATAATCTACGTATTAGAGTACCAGATATTTATTAAAATTATTGTCAAATATCTGTCATATCTCGTAGACGATGTCTAGGTGCCAGGGCGACGGAACATTGTCTACGTAGAGAGATCAGAGCACCAGATATCCATCAAAATTACCGTCAAATATTTGTTATAACCCGTAGACGATATCTAGGTGCTAGGAAGACTACCAGGACAAAGAGACATAATCTACGTATTAGAGTACCAGATATTTATTAAAATTATTGTCAAATATCTGTCATATCTCGCAGACGATGTCTAGGTGCCAGGGCGACGGAACATTGTCTACGTAGAGAGATCAGAGCACCAGATATCCATCAAAATTACCGTCAAATATTTGTTATAACCCGTAGACGATATCTAGGTGTTAGTACGACTACCAGGACAAAGCGACATCAGCTACGTATTAGAGCACCAGATATTTATTAAAATTACTGTCAAATATCTGTCATTACTCGTAGTCGATGTCCAGAAGCCAGAACGACTACCAGGACAAGGAGAAGTCATCTACTTATGAGAGCACCAGATATTTATTAAAATTACCGTAAAATATCTGTCATTACTCGTAGAGAATGTCTAGGAGCTTGAACGAATACCAGGACAACGAGACAGATTCTACAGATAAGAGCGACAGATCTCGATTCAAATTATTGTCAAATATTTGTCATAACTCGTAGACGATATCTAGGTGCTAGTACGACTACCAGGACAAAGAGACATCATCTACTTATGAGAGCACCAGATATTTATTAAAATAACCGTCAAATATCTGTCATATCTCGTAGACGTTGTCCAAATAATAGCATCAGATTTCAATTAAAATTATTGTCAAATATCTGTAATAACTCGTAGACGATGTCCGAATGCCAGGACGACTCCTGGGGTTATGGGACATCATCTACAGATGAGAGCACCAGATATTTATTAAAATTACTGTCAAATATCTATTATTACTCGTAGTCGATGTCCAGGAGCCAGGACGACGACCAGGATAACGAGACATCTTCTACAGATAAGAGCGTCAGATATCCATCAAAATTACCGTCAAATCTTTGTCAAAACTCGTAGACGATATCTAGGTGCTAGGACGACTACCAGGACAAAGAGACATCATCTACGTATTAGAGCACCAGATATTTATAAAAATTACCGTAAAATACCTGTCATAACTCGTAGACGATATCTAGGTGCTAGGAAGACTACCAGGACAAAGAGACATCAGCTACGTATCAGAGCACCAGATATTTATTAAAATTACCGTAAAATATCTGTCGTTACTCGTAGACGATGTCTAGGTGCCAGGACGACTAACAGGACAAGGAGACATCAGCTACGTATCAGAGCACTAGATATTTATTAAAATTACTGTCGAATATCTGTAATAACTAGTAGACGATGTCCAGAAGCCAGGACGACTACCAGGACAAGGAGAAGTCATCTACGTATGAGAGCACTAGATATTTATTAAAATAACCGTAAAATATCTGTCATATCTCGTAGACGTTGTCCAAATAATAGCATCAGATTTCAATTAAAATTATTGTCAAATATCTGTAATAACTCGTAGACGATGTCCGAATGCCAGGACGACTCCTGGGGTTACGGGACATCATCTACAGATGAGAGCACCAGATATTAATTAAAATAACCGTCAAATATCTGTCATATCTCGTAGACGATGTCCGAATGCCAGGACGAATCCTGGGGTTACGGACATCATCTACAGATGAGAGCACCAGATATTTATTCGACCAGGACAACGAGACATCTTATACAGATAAGAGCGTCAGATCTCGATTCAAATTATTGTCAAATATCTGTTATATCTCGTAGACGATGTCTAGGTGCCAGGGCGACGGAACATCGTCTACGTAGAGAGATCAGATCACCAGATATCCATCAAAATTACCGTCAAATATTTGTCATAACTCGTAGACGATATCTAGGTGCTAGGAAGACTACCAGGACAAAGAGACATAATCTACGTATTAGAGTACCAGATATTTATTAAAATTATTATCAAATATCTGTTATATCTCGTAGACGATGTCTAGGTGCCAGGGCGACGGAACATTGTCTACGTAGAGAGATCAGAGCACCAGATATCCATCAAAATTACCGTCAAATATTTGTCATAACTCGTAGACGATATCTTGGTGCTAGTACGACTACCAGGACAAGGAGACATCATCTACGTATCAGAGCACTAGATATTTATTAAAATTACTGTCGAATATCTGTAATAACTCGTAGACGATTTCCAGAAGCCAGGACGACTACCAGGACAAGTAGAAGTCATCTACGTATGAGAGCACCAGATATTTATTAAATAACCGTCAAATATCTGTCATATCTCGTAGACGTTGTCCAAATAATAGCATCAGATTTCAATTAAAATTATTGTCAAATATCTGTAATAACTCGTAGACGATGTCCGAATGCCAGGACGACTCCTGGGGTTACGGGACATCATCTACAGATCAGAGCACCAGATATTTATTAAAATTACTGTCAAATATCTATATTACTCGTAGTCGATGTCCAGGAGCCAGAACGACGACCAGGATAACGAGACATCTTCTACAGATAAGAGCGTCAGATATCCATCAAAATTACCGTCAATCTTTGTCAAAACTCGTAGACGATATCTAGGTGCTAGGACGACTACCAGGACAAAGAGACATCATCTACGTATTAGAGCACCAGATATTTATAAAAATTACCGTAAAATACCTGTCATAACTCGTAGACGATATCTAGGTGCTAGGAAGACTACCAGGACAAAGAGACATCAGCTACGTATCAGAGCACCAGATATTTATTAAAATTACCGTAAAATATCTGTCGTTACTCGTAGACGATGTCTAGGTGCCAGGACGACTAACAGGACAAGGAGACATCATCTACGTATCAGAGCACTAGATATTTATTAAAATTACTGTCGAATATCTGTAATAACTAGTAGACGATGTCCAGAGCCAGGACGACTACCAGGACAAGGAGAAGTCATCTACGTATGAGAGCACCAGATATTTATTAAATAACCGTCAAATATCTGTCATATCTCGTAGACGTTGTCCAAATAATAGCATCAGATTTCAATTAAAATTATTGTCAAATATCTGTAATAACTCGTAGACGATGTCCGAATGCCAGGACGACTCCTGGGGTTACGGGACATCATCTACAGATGAGAGCACCAGATATTTATTAAAATTACTGTCAAATATCTGTCATATCTCGAAGACGATGTCTAGGTGCCAGGGCGACGGAACATTGTCTACGTAGAGAGATCAGAGCACCAGATTTCCATCAAAATTACCGTCAAATATTTGTTATAACCCGTAGACGATATCTAGGTGCTAGGAAGACTACCAGGACAAAGAGACATAATCTACGTATTAGAGTACCAGATATTTATTAAAATTATTGTCAAATATCTGTCATATCTCGTAGACGATGTCTAGGTGCCAGGGCGACGGAACATTGTCTACGTAGAGAGATCAGAGCACCAGATATCCATCAAAATTACCGTCAAATATTTGTTATAACCCGTAGACGATATCTAGGTGCTAGGAAGACTACCAGGACAAAGAGACATAATCTACGTATTAGAGTACCAGATATTTATTAAAATTATTGTCAATATCTGTCATATCTCGCAGACGATGTCTAGGTGCCAGGGCGACGGAACATTGTCTACGTAGAGAGATCAGAGCACCAATATCCATCAAAATTACCGTCAAATATTTGTTATAACCCGTAGACGATATCTAGGTGTTAGTACGACTACCAGGACAAAGCGACATCAGCTACGTATTAGAGCACCAGATATTATTAAAATTACTGTCAAATATCTGTCATTATCGTAGTCGATGTCCAGAAGCCAGAACGACTACCAGGACAAGGAGAAGTCATCTACTTATGAGAGCACCAGATATTTATTAAAATTACCGTAAAATATCTGTCATTACTCGTAGAGAATGTCTAGGAGCTTGAACGAATACCAGGACAACGAACAGATTCTACAGATAAGAGCGACAGATCTCGATTCAAATTATTGTCAAATATTGTCATAACTCGTAGACGATATCTAGGTGCTAGTACGACTACCAGGACAAAGAGACTCATCTACTTATGAGAGCACCAATATTTATTAAATAACCGTCAAATATCTGTCATATCTCGTAGACGTTGTCCAAATAAATAGCATCAGATTTCAATTAAAATATTGTCAAATATCTGTAATAACTCGTAGACGATGTCCGATGCCAGGACGACTCCTGGGGTTACGGGACATCATCTACAGATTGAGAGCACAGATATTATTAAAATTACTGTCAAATATCTATTATTACTCGTAGTCGATGTCCAGGAGCCAGGACGACGACCAGGATAACGAGACATCTTCTACAGATAAGAGCGTCAGATATCCATCAAATTACCGTCAAATCTTTGTCAAAACTCGTAGACGATATCTAGGTGCTAGGACGACTACCAGGACAAAGAGACATCATCTACGTATTAGAGCACCAGAATATTTATAAAATTACCGTAAAATACCTGTCATAACTCGTAGACGATATCTAGGTGCTAGGAAGACTACCAGGACAAAGAGACATCAGCTACGTATCAGAGCACCAGATATTTATTAAAATTACCGTAAAATATCTGTCGTTACTCGTAGACGATGTCTAGGTGCCAGGACGACTAACAGGACAAGGAGACATCAGCTACGTATCAGAGCACTAGATATTTATTAAAATTACTGTCGAATATCTGTAATAACTAGTAGACGATGTCCAGAAGCCAGGACGACTACCAGGACAAGGAGAAGTCATCTACGTATGAGAGCACTAGATATTTATTAAAATAACCGTAAAATATCTGTCATATCTCGTAGACGTTGTCCAAATAATAGCATCAGATTTCAATTAAAATTATTGTCAAATATCTGTAATAACTCGTAGACGATGTCCGAATGCCAGGACGACTCCTGGGTTTACGGGACATCATCTACAGATGAGAGCACCAGATATTTATTAAAATTACTGTCAAATATCTGTCATATCTCGTAGACGATGTCTAGTTGCCAGGGCGACGGAACATTGTCTACGTAGAGAGATCAGAGCATCAGATATCCATCAAAATTACCGTCAAATTTTTGTTATAACCGTAGACGATATCTAGGTGCTAGGAAGACTACCAGGACAAAGAGACACATAATCTACGTATTAGAGTACCAGATATTTATTAAAATTATTGTCAAATATCTGTCATATCTCGTAGACGATGTCTAGGTGCCAGGGCGACGGAACATTGTCTACGTAGAGAGATCAGAGCACCAGATATCCATCAAAATTTCCGTCAAATATTTGTTATAACCGTAGACGATATCTAGGTGCTAGTACGACTACCAGGACAAAGCGACATCAGCTACGTATTAGAGCACCAGATATTTATTAAAATTACTGTCAAATATCTGTCATTACTCGTAGTCGATGTCCAGAAGCCAGAACGACTACCAGGACAAGGAGAAGTCATCTACGTATGAGTGCAACAGATATTTATTAAAATTACCGTAAAATATCTGTCATTACTCGTAGTCGATGTCCAGAAGCCAGGACGACTACCAGGACAACGAGACATCTTCTACAGATAAGAGCGTCAGGTCTCGATTCAAATTATTGTCAAATATCTGTCATATCTCGTAGACGATGTCCAAGTGCCAGGACGACGGAACATCGTCTGCGTATCAGAGCACCAGATATCCATCAAAATTACCGTCAAATATTTGTCATAACTCGTAGACAATGTCTAGGTGCTAGAACGACTACCAGGACAAAGAACATCATCTACGTATGAGAGCACCAGATATTAATTAAAATTTCCGTCAAATATCTGTCATTACTCGTAGACAATAACTAGGTGCTAGAACGAATACCAGGACAACGGGATAGCATCTGCAGATAAGAGCGACAGATCTCGATTCAAATTATTGTTAAATATCTGTCATTACTCGTAGACGATGTCTAGGTGCCAGGACGACTACCAGGACAAGGAGACATCATTTACGTATGAGAGCACAATATATTTATTAAAATTACTGTAAAATATTTGTCATAACACGTAGACGATGTCCAGGTGCCGGGACGAACGGAACATCGTCTACGTATCAGAGCACCAGATATCCATCAAAATTACCGTAAAATATCTGTCGTTACTCGTAGACGATGTCTAGGTGCCAGGACGACTAACAGGACAAGGAGACATCTTCTACGTATTAGAGCACCAGATTTTTTAAAATTATTGTCAAATATCTGTCATAGCTCGTAGAAGATGTCTAGGTGCCAGAACGACGGAACATCGTCTACGTAGAGAGATCAGAGCACCAAGATATCGATCAAAAATTACCGTCAAATATTTGTCATAACTCGTAGACGATATCTAGGTGCTAGGACGACTACCAGGACAAAGAGACATCATCTATGTATTGAGAGCACCAGATATTTATTAAAATTACTGTCAAATATCTGTCATTATTCGTAGTCGATGTCCAGAAGCCAGGACGAGTACCAAACACAAGGAGAATTCATCTACGTATGAGAGCACCAGATATTTATTAAAATTACCGTAAAATATCTGTCATTTCGTAAGACGATGTTAGGGGGGCTCAGGACGACGGAAGATCGTCTACGTAGAGAGATCAGAGCACCAGATATCCATCAAAATTACCGTCGTCAAAATATTTGTCATAAACCCGTAAGACGATATCTAGGTGCTAGGACGACTCTCAGACTCGACAGAACATCGTCTACGGAATAGAGCACCAGATGTTTGATTAAATTATTGTCAAATATTTGTCATATATCGTAAGACGATTTTCAGGTGCCAGGATGACTTACTAGCACGACAGGACATCATCTACGTATAAGAGCAC
>NW_022279815.1:0-120647 GCF_009193385.2 Nasonia vitripennis
ATATTGAAACTCAAAGAAGATCCAACTGATTTTGCCTACAATTTATAATAAAACGTGAATATCTCATAATCTACGCGGTGGATCGATCTGATCCTTGCGCGGTTGTACTCAACAGCTCGAGTTGCGTTAGATTACCGTACGATTATCATAGGTTTGATATTAGTAATCAACGAAACCAACTGATTTTGTATCAATTTATAATAAAACGTGAATTCTCATAATCTACGGCGTGGATCGATCTGATCCTTGCGCGTTGTACTCAACAGCTCGAGTTGCGTTAGATTACGTACGATTATCATAGGTTTGATATTAGTAATCAACGAAACCAACTGATTTTGTATCAATTTATAATAAAACGTGATTTCTCATAATCTACGCGGTGGATCGATCTGATCCTTGCGCGGTTGTACTCAACAGGTCAAGTTGCGTTAGATTACCGTACGTTATCATAGTTTTGATACCAGTAAACAAGAACACCTTTATATGGTTAATTCATTATAAAACGAGAAATTTCTCTGAATAAACGCGGTGAATCGATCTAATCCTTGCATAGTTTACTCAACAGCTCGAGTTGCGTTAGATTACCGTACGTTTATCAAAGGTTAATATTAGTAAACAAAGAAACCAACTGATTTTGCCTCAATTTATAATAAAACGTGAATATCTCATAATCTACGCGGTGGATCGATCTGATCCTTGCGCGGTTGTACTCAACAGCTCGAGTTGCGTTAGATTACCGTACATTATCATAGTTTTGATACCAGTAAACAAAGAACACCTTTAATAATGGGTCAATTCATAATAAAACAAGAAATTCTCTGAATAAACGCGGTGCATCGATCTAATCCTTGCATAGTTGTACTCAACAGCTCGAGTTGCGTTAGATTACCGTACGATTATATAGGTTAATATAGTACAAGAAACCAACTGATTTTGCCTCAATTTATAATAAAACGTGAATTTCTCATAATCTACGCGGTGGATCGATCTGATCCTTGCGCGATTGTACTCAACAGCTCGAGTTGCGTTAGATTACCGTACGATTATCATAGGTTGATATTAGTAAATAAAGAAACAACTGATTTTGCCTCAATTTATAATAAAACGTGAATATCTCATAATCTACGCGGTGGATCGATCTGATCCTTGCGCGGTTGTACTCAACAGCTCGAGTTGCGTTAGATTACCGTACGTTTATCATAGTTTTGATACCAGTAAACAAAGAACACCTTTTATATGGGTTAATTCATTATAAAACTAGAAATTCTCTGAATAAACGCGGTGCATCGATCTAATCCTTGCATAGTTGTACTCAACAGCTCGAGTTGCGTTAGATTACCGTACGTTTATCAAAGGTTTAATATTAGTAAACAAAGAAACAACTGATTTTGCCTCAATTTATAATAAAACGTGAATATCTCATAATCTACGCGGTGGATCGATCTGATCCTTGCGCGGTTGTACTCAACAGCTCGAGTTGCGTTAGATTACCGTACGATTATCATAGGTTTGATATTAGTAATCAAGAAACCAACTGATTTTGTATCAATTTATAATAAAACGTGAATTTCTCATAATCTACGCGGTGGATCGATCTGATCCTTGCGCGGTTGTACTCAACAGCTCGAGTTGCGTTAGATTACCGTACGATTATCATAGGTTTGATATTAGTAATCAACGAAACCAACTGATTTTGTATCAATTTATAATAAAACGTGAATTTCTCATAATCTACGCGGTGGATCGATCTGATCCTTGCGCGGTTGTACTCAACAGCTCGAGTTGCGTTAGATTACCGTACGTTTATCATAGTTTTGATACCAGTAAACAAAGAACACCTTTAATAATGGGTCAATTCATAATAAAACGAGAAATTCTCTGAATAAACGCGGTGCATCGATCTAATCCTTGCATAGTTGTACTCAACAGCTCGAGTTGCGTTAGATTACCGTACGTTATCATAGGTTAATATTAGTAACAAAGAAACAACTGATTTTGATCAATTTATAATAAAACGTGAATTTCTCATAATCTACGCGGTGGATCGATCTGATCCTTGCGCGGTTGTACTCAACAGCTCGAGTTGCGTTAGATTACCGTACGATTATCATAGGTTTGATATTAGTAATCAACGAAACCAACTGATTTTGTATCAATTTATAATAAAACGTGAATTTCTCATAATCTACGCGGTGGATCGATCTGATCCTTGCGCGGTTGTACTCAACAGCTCGAGTTGCGTTAGATTACCGTACGATTATCATAGGTTTGATATTAGTAATCAACGAAACCAACTGATTTTGTATCAATTTATAATAAAACGTGATTTTCTCATAATCTACGCGGTGGATCGATCTGATCATTGCGCGGTTGTACTCAACAGGTCAAGTTGCGTTAGATTACCGTACGTTTATCATAGTTTTGATACCAGTAAACAAAGAACACCTTTTATGATGGGTTAATTCATTATAAAACGAGAAATTCTCTGAATAAACGCGGTGAATCGATCTAATCCTTGCATAGTTGTACTCAACAGCTCGAGTTGCGTTAGATTACCGTACGTTTATCAAAGGTTAAATATTAGTAAAGAAAGAAAGCAACTGATTTTGCCTCAATTTATAATAAAACGTGAATATCTCATAATCTACGCGGTGGATCGATCTGATCCTTGCGCGGTTGTACTCAACAGCTCGAGTTGCGTTAGATTACCGTACATTATCATAGTTTGATACCAGTAAACAAAGAACACCTTTAATAATGGGTCAATTCATAATAAAACAGAAATTCTCTGAATAAACGCGGTGCATCGATCTAATCCTTGCATAGTTGTACTCAACAGCTGAGTTGCGTTAGATTACCGTACGATTATTATAGGTTATATAGTACAATGAAACAATGATTTTGCTCAATTTATAATAAAACGTGAATTTCTCATAATCTACGCGGTGGATCGATCTGATCCTTGCGCGGTTGTACTCAACAGCTCGAGTTGCGTTAGATTACCGTACGATTATCATAGGTTTGATATTAGTAATCAACGAAACCAACTGATTTTGTATCAATTTATAATAAAACGTGAATTTCTCATAATCTACGCGGTGGATCGATCTGATCCTTGCGCGGTTGTACTCAACAGGTCAAGTTGCGTTAGATTACCGTACGTTTATCATAGTTTTGATACCAGTAAACAAAGAACACCTTTAATAATGGGTCAATTCATAATAAAACGAGAAATTCTCTGAATAAACGCGGTGCATCGATCTAATCCTTGCATAGTTGTACTCAACAGCTCGAGTTGCGTTAGATTACCGTACGTTTATCAAAGGTTTAATATTAGTAAACAAAGAAACCAACTGATTTTGCCTCAATTTATAATAAAACGTGAATATCTCATAATCTACGCGGTGGATCGATCTGATCCTTGCGCGGTTGTACTCAACAGCTCGAGTTGCGTTAGATTACCGTACGATTATCATAGGTTTGATATTAGTAATCAACGAAACCAACTGATTTTGAATCAATTTATAATAAAACGTGAATTTCTCATAATCTACGCGGTGGATCGATCTGATCCTTGCGCGGTTGTACTCAACAGCTCGAGTTGCGTTAGATTACCGTACGATTATCATAGGTTTGATATTAGTAATCAACGAAACCAACTGATTTTGTATCAATTTATAATAAAACGTGAATTTCTCATAATCTACGCGGTGGATCGATCTGATCCTTGCGCGGTTGTACTCAACAGCTCGAGTTGCGTTAGATTACCGTACGATTATCATAGGTTTGATATTAGTAATCAACGAAACCAACTGATTTTGTATCAATTTATAATAAAACGTGAATTTCTCATAATCTACGCGGTGGATCGATCTGATCCTTGCGCGGTTGTACTCAACAGGTCAAGTTGCGTTAGATTACCGTACGTTTATCATAGTTTTGATACCAGTAAACAAAGAACACCTTTTATGATGGGTTAATTCATTATAAAACGAGAAATTCTCTGAATAAACGCGGTGCATCGATCTAATCCTTGCATAGTTGTACTCAACAGCTCGAGTTGCGTTAGATTACCGTACGTTTATCAAAGGTTAAATATTAGTAAAAAAGAAAGCAACTGATTTTGCCTCAATTTATAATAAAACGTGAATATCTCATAATCTACGCGGTGGATCGATCTGATCCTTGCGCGGTTGTACTCAACAGCTCGAGTTGCGTTAGATTACCGTACATTTATCATAGTTTGATACCAGTAAACAAAGAACACCTTAATAATGGTCAATTCATAATAAAACAAGAAATTCTCTGAATAACGCGGTGCATCGATCTAATCCTTGCATAGTTGTACTCAACAGCTCGAGTTGCGTTAGATTACCGTACGATTATATAGGTTATACTAGTAACAAGAAACAACTGATTTTGCCTCAATTTATAATAAAACGTGAATTTCTCATAATCTACGCGGTGGATCGATCTGATCCTTGCGCGTTGTACTCAACAGCTCGAGTTGCGTTAGATTACCGTACGTTTATCAAAGGTTAATATTAGTAATAAAGAAACCAACTGATTTTGCTCAATTTATAATAAAACGTGAATATCTCATAATCTACGCGGTGGATCGATCTGATCCTTGCGCGGTTGTACTCAACAGCTCGAGTTGCGTTAGATTACCGTACGTTTATCATAGTTTTGATACCAGTAAACAAAGAACACCTTTTATATGGTTAATTCATATAAAACTGAAATTCTCTGAATAAACGCGGTGCATCGATCTAATCCTTGCATAGTTGTACTCAACAGCTCGAGTTGCGTTAGATTACCGTACGTTTATCAAAGGTTAATATTAGTAAACAAAGAAACAACTGATTTTGCCTCAATTTATAATAAAACGTGAATATCTCATAATCTACGCGGTGGATCGATCTGATCCTTGCGCGGTTGTACTCAACAGCTCGAGTTGCGTTAGATTACCGTACGATTATCATAGGTTTGATATTAGTAATCAAGAAACCAACTGATTTTGTATCAATTTATAATAAAACGTGAATTTCTCATAATCTACGCGGTGGATCGATCTGATCCTTGCGCGGTTGTACTCAACAGCTCGAGTTGCGTTAGATTACCGTACGATTATCATAGGTTTGATATTAGTAATCAACGAAACCAACTGATTTTGTATCAATTTATAATAAAACGTGAATTTCTCATAATCTACGCGGTGGATCGATCTGATCCTTGCGCGGTTGTACTCAACAGCTCGAGTTGCGTTAGATTACCGTACGTTTATCATAGTTTTGATACCAGTAAACAAAGAACACCTTTATAATGGGTCAATTCATAATAAAACAGAAATTCTCTGAATAAACGCGGTGCATCGATCTAATCCTTGCATAGTTGTACTCAACAGCTCGAGTTGCGTTAGATTACCGTACGTTTATCAAGGTTAATATTAGTAACAAAGAAACAACTGATTTTGCTCAATTTATAATAAAACGTGAATATCTCATAATCTACGCGGTGGATCGATCTGATCCTTGCGCGGTTGTACTCAACAGCTCGAGTTGCGTTAGATTACCGTACGATTATCATAGGTTTGATATTAGTAATCAACGAAACCAACTGATTTTGTATCAATTTATAATAAAACGTGAATTTCTCATAATCTACGCGGTGGATCGATCTGATCCTTGCGCGGTTGTACTCAACAGCTCGAGTTGCGTTAGATTACCGTACGATTATCATAGGTTTGATATTAGTAATCAACGAAACCAACTGATTTTGTATCAATTTATAATAAAACGTGAATTTCTCATAATCTACGCGGTGGATCGATCTGATCCTTGCGCGGTTGTACTCAACAGGTCAAGTTGCGTTAGATTACCGTACGTTTATCATAGTTTTGATACCAGTAAACAAAGAACACCTTTATATGGGTAATTCATAATAAAACGAGAAATTCTCTGAATAAACGCGGTGATCGATCTAATCCTTGCATAGTTGTACTCAACAGCTCGAGTTGCGTTAGATTACCGTACGTTTATCAAAGGTTTAATATTAGTAAACAAAGAAACCAACTGATTTTGCCTCAATTTATAATAAAACGTGAATATCTCATAATCTACGCGGAGGATCGATCTGATCCTTGCGCGGTTGTACTCAACAGCTCGAGTTGCGTTAGATTACCGTACATTTATCATAGTTTTGATACCAGTAAACAAAGAACACCTTTATATGGGTCAATTCATAATAAAACGAAATTCTCTGAATAAACGCGGTGCATCGATCTAATCCTTGCATAGTTGTACTCAACAGCTCGAGTTGCGTTAGATTACCGTACGTTTATCAAGGTTAATATTAGTAAACAAGAAACAACTGATTTTGCCTCAATTTATAATAAAACGTGAATATCTCATAATCTACGCGGTGGATCGATCTGATCCTTGCGCGGTTGTACTCAACAGCTCGAGTTGCGTTAGATTACCGTACGTTATCAAGGTTATATTAGTAACAAGAAACAACTGATTTTGTCAATTTATAATAAAACGTGAATATCTCATAATCTACGCGGTGGATCGATCTGATCCTTGCGCGGTTGTACTCAACAGCTCGAGTTGCGTTAGATTACCGTACGATTATCATAGGTTTGATATTAGTAATCAACGAAACCAACTGATTTTGTATCAATTTATAATAAAACGTGAATTTCTCATAATCTACGCGGTGGATCGATCTGATCCTTGCGCGGTTGTACTCAACAGTCAGTTGCGTTAGATTACCGTACGTTTATCATAGTTTTGATACCAGTAAACAAAGAACACCTTTATATGGGTTAATTCATAATAAAACGAGAAATTCTCTGAATAAACGCGGTGCATCGATCTAATCCTTGCATAGTTGTACTCAACAGCTCGAGTTGCGTTAGATTACCGTACGTTTATCAAAGGTTTAATATTAGTAAACAAAGAAACCAACTGATTTTGCCTCAATTTATAATAAAACGTGAATATCTCATAATCTACGCGGTGGATCGATCTGATCCTTGCGCGGTTGTACTCAACAGCTCGAGTTGCGTTAGATTACCGTACGATTATCATAGGTTTGATATTAGTAATCAACGAAACCAACTGATTTTGTATCAATTTATAATAAAACGTGAATTTCTCATAATCTACGCGGTGGATCGATCTGATCCTTGCGCGGTTGTACTCAACAGCTCGAGTTGCGTTAGATTACCGTACGTTTATCATAGTTTTGATACCAGTAAACAAAGAACACCTTTATATGGGTTAATTCATATAAAACGAGAAATTCTCTGAATAAACGCGGTGCATCGATCTAATCCTTGCATAGTTGTACTCAACAGCTCGAGTTGCGTTAGATTACCGTACGTTTATCAAAGGTTTAATATTAGTAAACAAAGAAACCAACTGATTTTGCCTCAATTTATAATAAAACGTGAATATCTCATAATCTACGCGGTGGATCGATCTGATCCTTGCGCGGTTGTACTCAACAGCTCGAGTTGCGTTAGATTACCGTACGATTATCATAGGTTTGATATTAGTAATCAACGAAACCAACTGATTTTGTATCAATTTATAATAAAACGTGAATTTCTCATAATCTACGCGGTGGATCGATCTGATCCTTGCGCGGTTGTACTCAACAGCTCGAGTTGCGTTAGATTACCGTACGATTATCATAGGTTTGATATTAGTAATCAACGAAACCAACTGATTTTGTATCAATTTATAATAAAACGTGAATTTCTCATAATCTACGCGGTGGATCGATCTGATCCTTGCGCGGTTGTACTCAACAGGTCAAGTTGCGTTAGATTACCGTACGTTTATCATAGTTTTGATACCAGTAAACAAAGAACACCTTTATATGGGTCAATTCATAATAAAACGAGAAATTCTCTGAATAAACGCGGTGCATCGATCTAATCCTTGCATAGTTGTACTCAACAGCTCGAGTTGCGTTAGATTACCGTACGTTTATCAAAGGTTTAATATTAGTAAACAAAGAAACCAACTGATTTTGCCTCAATTTATAATAAAACGTGAATATCTCATAATCTACGCGGTGGATCGATCTGATCCTTGCGCGGTTGTACTCAACAGCTCGAGTTGCGTTAGATTACCGTACGATTATCATAGGTTATATTAGTAACAAGAAACAACTGATTTTGATCAATTTATAATAAAACGTGAATTTCTCATAATCTACGCGGTGGATCGATCTGATCCTTGCGCGGTTGTACTCAACAGCTCGAGTTGCGTTAGATTACCGTACGATTATCATAGGTTTGATATTAGTAATCAACGAAACCAACTGATTTTGTATCAATTTATAATAAAACGTGAATTTCTCATAATCTACGCGGTGGATCGATCTGATCCTTGCGCGGTTGTACTCAACAGGTCAGTTGCGTTAGATTACCGTACGTTTATCATAGTTTTGATACCAGTAAACAAAGAACACCTTTATAATGGGTCAATTCATAATAAAACGAGAAATTCTCTGAATAAACGCGGTGCATCGATCTAATCCTTGCATAGTTGTACTCAACAGCTCGAGTTGCGTTAGATTACCGTACGTTTATCAAAGGTTTAATATTAGTAAACAAAGAAACCAACTGATTTTGCCTCAATTTATAATAAAACGTGAATATCTCATAATCTACGCGGTGGATCGATCTGATCCTTGCGCGGTTGTACTCAACAGCTCGAGTTGCGTTAGATTACCGTACGATTATCATAGGTTTGATATTAGTAATCAAGAAACCAACTGATTTTGATCAATTTATAATAAAACGTGAATTCTCATAATCTACGCGGTGGATCGATCTGATCCTTGCGCGGTTGTACTCAACAGCTCGAGTTGCGTTAGATTACCGTACGATTATCATAGGTTTGATATTAGTAATCAACGAAACCAACTGATTTTGTATCAATTTATAATAAAACGTGAATTTCTCATAATCTACGCGGTGGATCGATCTGATCCTTGCGCGGTTGTACTCAACAGCTCGAGTTGCGTTAGATTACCGTACGTTTATCATAGGTTTGATATAGTAAACAAAGAAACCAACTGATTTTGTCAATTTATAATAAAACGTGAATTCTCATAATCTACGCGGTGGATCGATCTGATCCTTGCGGTTGTACTCAACAGCTCGAGTTGCGTTAGATTACCGTACGTTATCATAGGTTTAATATTAGTAATCAAGAAACCAACTGATTTTGATCAATTTATAATAAAACGTGAATTTCTCATAATCTACGCGGTGGATCGATCTGATCCTTGCGCGGTTGTACTCAACAGCTCGAGTTGCGTTAGATTACCGTACGTTTATCATAGTTTTGATACCAGTAAACAAAGAACACCTTTATAATGGGTCAATTCATAATAAAACGAGAAATTCTCTGAATAAACGCGGTGCATCGATCTAATCCTTGCATAGTTGTACTCAACAGCTCGAGTTGCGTTAGATTACCGTACGTTTATCAAAGGTTAATATTAGTAAACAAAGAAACAACTGATTTTGCCTCAATTTATAATAAAACGTGAATATCTCATAATCTACGCGGTGGATCGATCTGATCCTTGCGCGGTTGTACTCAACAGCTCGAGTTGCGTTAGATTACCGTACGATTATCATAGGTTTGATATTAGTAATCAACGAAACCAACTGATTTTGTATCAATTTATAATAAAACGTGAATTTCTCATAATCTACGCGGTGGATCGATCTGATCCTTGCGCGGTTGTACTCAACAGTCAGTTGCGTTAGATTACCGTACGTTTATCATAGTTTTGATACCAGTAAACAAAGAACACCTTTATAATGGGTCAATTCATAATAAAACGAAATTCTCTGAATAAACGCGGTGCATCGATCTAATCCTTGCATAGTTGTACTCAACAGCTCGAGTTGCGTTAGATTACCGTACGTTTATCAAAGGTTAATATTAGTAAACAAAGAAACCAACTGATTTTGCCTCAATTTATAATAAAACGTGAATATCTCATAATCTACGCGGTGGATCGATCTGATCCTTGCGCGGTTGTACTCAACAGCTCGAGTTGCGTTAGATTACCGTACGATTATCATAGGTTTGATATTAGTAATCAAGAAACAACTGATTTTGATCAATTTATAATAAAACGTGAATTCTCATAATCTACGCGGTGGATCGATCTGATCCTTGCGCGGTTGTACTCAACAGCTCGAGTTGCGTTAGATTACCGTACGATTATCATAGGTTTGATATTAGTAATCAACGAAACCAACTGATTTTGTATCAATTTATAATAAAACGTGAATTTCTCATAATCTACGCGGTGGATCGATCTGATCCTTGCGCGGTTGTACTCAACAGTCAGTTGCGTTAGATTACCGTACGTTTATCATAGTTTTGATACAGTAAACAAAGAACACCTTTTAATGGGTAATTCATAATAAAACGGAAATTCTCTGAATAACGCGGTGCATCGATCTAATCCTTGCATAGTTGTACTCAACAGCTCGAGTTGCGTTAGATTACCGTACGTTTATCAAAGGTTTAATATTAGTAAACAAAGAAACCAACTGATTTTGCCTCAATTTATAATAAAACGTGAATATCTCATAATCTACGCGGTGGATCGATCTGATCCTTGCGCGGTTGTACTCAACAGCTCGAGTTGCGTTAGATTACCGTACGTTATCATAGGTTTGATATTAGTAATCAAGAAACCAACTGATTTTGATCAATTTATAATAAAACGTGAATTTCTCATAATCTACGCGGTGGATCGATCTGATCCTTGCGCGGTTGTACTCAACAGCTCGAGTTGCGTTAGATTACCGTACGTTTATCATAGTTTGATACAGTAAACAAAGAACACCTTTATATGGTCAATTCATAATAAAACGGAAATTCTCTGAATAAACGCGGTGCATCGATCTAATCCTTGCATAGTTGTACTCAACAGCTCGAGTTGCGTTAGATTACCGTACGTTTATCAAGGTTAATATTAGTAAACAAAGAAACCAACTGATTTTGCCTCAATTTATAATAAAACGTGAATATCTCATAATCTACGCGGTGGATCGATCTGATCCTTGCGCGGTTGTACTCAACAGCTCGAGTTGCGTTAGATTACCGTACGATTATCATAGGTTTGATATTAGTAATCAACGAAACCAACTGATTTTGTATCAATTTATAATAAAACGTGAATTTCTCATAATCTACGCGGTGGATCGATCTGATCCTTGCGCGGTTGTACTCAACAGCTCGAGTTGCGTTAGATTACCGTACGATTATCATAGGTTTGATATTAGTAATCAACGAAACCAACTGATTTTGTATCAATTTATAATAAAACGTGAATTTCTCATAATCTACGCGGTGGATCGATCTGATCCTTGCGCGGTTGTACTCAACAGCTCGAGTTGCGTTAGATTACCGTACGTTTATCATAGTTTTGATACCAGTAAACAAAGAACACCTTTATATGGGTCAATTCATAATAAAACGGAAATTCTCTGAATAAACGCGGTGCATCGATCTAATCCTTGCATAGTTGTACTCAACAGCTCGAGTTGCGTTAGATTACCGTACGTTTATCAAAGGTTTAATATTAGTAAACAAAGAAACCAACTGATTTTGCCTCAATTTATAATAAAACGTGAATATCTCATAATCTACGCGGTGGATCGATCTGATCCTTGCGCGGTTGTACTCAACAGCTCGAGTTGCGTTAGATTACCGTACGATTATCATAGGTTTGATATTAGTAATCAACGAAACCAACTGATTTTGTATCAATTTATAATAAAACGTGAATTTCTCATAATCTACGCGGTGGATCGATCTGATCCTTGCGCGGTTGTACTCAACAGCTCGAGTTGCGTTAGATTACCGTACGATTATCATAGGTTTGATATTAGTAATCAACGAAACCAACTGATTTTGTATCAATTTATAATAAAACGTGAATTTCTCATAATCTACGCGGTGGATCGATCTGATCCTTGCGCGGTTGTACTCAACAGTCAAGTTGCGTTAGATTACCGTACGTTTATCATAGTTTTGATACAGTAAACAAAGAACACCTTTATATGGTCAATTCATAATAAAACGGAAATTCTCTGAATAAACGCGGTGCATCGATCTAATCCTTGCATAGTTGTACTCAACAGCTCGAGTTGCGTTAGATTACCGTACGTTTATCAAAGGTTTAATATTAGTAAACAAAGAAACCAACTGATTTTGCTCAATTTATAATAAAACGTGAATATCTCATAATCTACGCGGTGGATCGATCTGATCCTTGCGCGGTTGTACTCAACAGCTCGAGTTGCGTTAGATTACCGTACGATTATCATAGGTTTGATATTAGTAACAAGAAACCAACTGATTTTGATCAATTTATAATAAAACGTGAATTCTCATAATCTACGCGGTGGATCGATCTGATCCTTGCGCGTTGTACTCAACAGCTCGAGTTGCGTTAGATTACCGTACGTTTATCATAGGTTTGATATAGTAACAAAGAAACCAACTGATTTTGTCAATTTATAATAAAACGTGAATTCTCATAATCTACGCGGTGGATCGATCTGATCCTTGCGCGGTTGTACTCAACAGCTCGAGTTGCGTTAGATTACCGTACGTTTATCATAGGTTTGATATTAGTAAACAAAGAAACCAACTGATTTTGTCAATTTATAATAAAACGTGAATTCTCATAATCTACGCGGTGGATCGATCTGATCCTTGCGCGTTGTACTCAACAGCTCGAGTTGCGTTAGATTACCGTACGTTATCATAGGTTTATATTAGTAACAAGAAACCAACTGATTTTGATTCAATCTATAATAAAACGTGAATATCTCATAATCTACGCGGTGGATCGATCTGATCCTTGCGCGGTTGTACTCAACAGCTCGAGTTGCGTTAGATTACCGTACGATTATCATAGGTTTGATATTAGTAATCAACGAAACCAACTGATTTTGTATCAATTTATAATAAAACGTGAATTTCTCATAATCTACGCGGTGGATCGATCTGATCCTTGCGCGGTTGTACTCAACAGCTCGAGTTGCGTTAGATTACCGTACGTTTATCATAGTTTTGATACCAGTAAACAAAGAACACCTTTATATGGGTCAATTCATAATAAAACGGAAATTCTCTGAATAAACGCGGTGCATCGATCTAATCCTTGCATAGTTGTACTCAACAGCTCGAGTTGCGTTAGATTACCGTACGTTTATCAAAGGTTTAATATTAGTAAACAAAGAAACCAACTGATTTTGCCTCAATTTATAATAAAACGTGAATATCTCATAATCTACGCGGTGGATCGATCTGATCCTTGCGCGGTTGTACTCAACAGCTCGAGTTGCGTTAGATTACCGTACGATTATCATAGGTTTATATTAGTAACAAGAAACCAACTGATTTTGATCAATTTATAATAAAACGTGAATTCTCATAATCTACGCGGTGGATCGATCTGATCCTTGCGCGGTTGTACTCAACAGCTCGAGTTGCGTTAGATTACCGTACGATTATCATAGGTTTGATATTAGTAATCAACGAAACCAACTGATTTTGTATCAATTTATAATAAAACGTGAATTTCTCATAATCTACGCGGTGGATCGATCTGATCCTTGCGCGGTTGTACTCAACAGCTCGAGTTGCGTTAGATTACCGTACGTTTATCATAGTTTTGATACCAGTAAACAAAGAACACCTTTATATGGGTCAATTCATAATAAAACGAGAAATTCTCTGAATAAACGCGGTGCATCGATCTAATCCTTGCATAGTTGTACTCAACAGCTCGAGTTGCGTTAGATTACCGTACGTTTATCAAAGGTTTAATATTAGTAAACAAAGAAACCAACTGATTTTGCCTCAATTTATAATAAAACGTGAATATCTCATAATCTACGCGGTGGATCGATCTGATCCTTGCGCGGTTGTACTCAACAGCTCGAGTTGCGTTAGATTACCGTACGATTATCATAGGTTTGATATTAGTAATCAACGAAACCAACTGATTTTGTATCAATTTATAATAAAACGTGAATTTCTCATAATCTACGCGGTGGATCGATCTGATCCTTGCGCGGTTGTACTCAACAGCTCGAGTTGCGTTAGATTACCGTACGATTATCATAGGTTTGATATTAGTAATCAACGAAACCAACTGATTTTGTATCAATTTATAATAAAACGTGAATTTCTCATAATCTACGCGGTGGATCGATCTGATCCTTGCGCGGTTGTACTCAACAGGTCAAGTTGCGTTAGATTACCGTACGTTTATCATAGTTTTGATACCAGTAAACAAAGAACACCTTTATATGGGTCAATTCATAATAAAACGAGAAATTCTCTGAATAAACGCGGTGCATCGATCTAATCCTTGCATAGTTGTACTCAACAGCTCGAGTTGCGTTAGATTACCGTACGTTTATCAAGGTTTAATATTAGTAAACAAAGAAACCAACTGATTTTGCTCAATTTATAATAAAACGTGAATATCTCATAATCTACGCGGTGGATCGATCTGATCCTTGCGCGGTTGTACTCAACAGCTCGAGTTGCGTTAGATTACCGTACGTTTATCATAGTTTGATACAGTAAACAAAGAACACTTTTTGGTCAATTTATAATAAAACGGAATTCTCTAATAAACGCGGTGATCGATCTAATCCTTGCATAGTTGTACTCAACAGCTCGAGTTGCGTTAGATTACCGTACGTTTATCAAAGGTTTAATATTAGTAAACAAAGAAACCAACTGATTTTGCCTCAATTTATAATAAAACGTGAATATCTCATAATCTACGCGGTGGATCGATCTGATCCTTGCGCGGTTGTACTCAACAGCTCGAGTTGCGTTAGATTACCGTACGTTTATCATAGGTTTATATTAGTAATCAAGAAACCAACTGATTTTGATCAATTTATAATAAAACGTGAATTTCTCATAATCTACGCGGTGGATCGATCTGATCCTTGCGCGGTTGTACTCAACAGCTCGAGTTGCGTTAGATTACCGTACGTTATCATAGGTTTGATATTAGTAACAAAGAAACCAACTGATTTTGTCAATTTATAATAAAACGTGAATTCTCATAATCTACGCGGTGGATCGATCTGATCCTTGCGCGGTTGTACTCAACAGCTCGAGTTGCGTTAGATTACCGTACGTTTATCATAGGTTTGATATTAGTAACAAAGAAACCAACTGATTTTGATCAATTTATAATAAAACGTGAATTCTCATAATCTACGCGGTGGATCGATCTGATCCTTGCGCGTTGTACTCAACAGCTCGAGTTGCGTTAGATTACCGTACGATTATCATAGGTTTATATTAGTAACAAAGAAACCAACTGATTTTGATCAATTTATAATAAAACGTGAATTTCTCATAATCTACGCGGTGGATCGATCTGATCCTTGCGCGGTTGTACTCAACAGCTCGAGTTGCGTTAGATTACCGTACGATTATCATAGGTTTGATATTAGTAATCAACGAAACCAACTGATTTTGTATCAATTTATAATAAAACGTGAATTTCTCATAATCTACGCGGTGGATCGATCTGATCCTTGCGCGGTTGTACTCAACAGGTCAAGTTGCGTTAGATTACCGTACGTTTATCATAGTTTTGATACCAGTAAACAAAGAACACCTTTATAATGGGTCAATTCATAATAAAACGAGAAATTCTCTGAATAAACGCGGTGCATCGATCTAATCCTTGCATAGTTGTACTCAACAGCTCGAGTTGCGTTAGATTACCGTACGTTTATCAAAGGTTAATATTAGTAAACAAAGAAACCAACTGATTTTGCCTCAATTTATAATAAAACGTGAATATCTCATAATCTACGCGGTGGATCGATCTGATCCTTGCGCGGTTGTACTCAACAGCTCGAGTTGCGTTAGATTACCGTACGATTATCATAGGTTTGATATTAGTAATCAACGAAACCAACTGATTTTGATCAATTTATAATAAAACGTGAATTCTCATAATCTACGCGGTGGATCGATCTGATCCTTGCGCGGTTGTACTCAACAGCTCGAGTTGCGTTAGATTACCGTACGATTATCATAGGTTTGATATTAGTAATCAACGAAACCAACTGATTTTGTATCAATTTATAATAAAACGTGAATTTCTCATAATCTACGCGGTGGATCGATCTGATCCTTGCGCGGTTGTACTCAACAGTCAGTTGCGTTAGATTACCGTACGTTTATCATAGTTTTGATACCAGTAAACAAAGAACACCTTTATATGGTAATTCATATAAAACGGAAATTCTCTGAATAACGCGGTGATCGATCTAATCCTTGCATAGTTGTACTCAACAGCTCGAGTTGCGTTAGATTACCGTACGTTTATCAAAGGTTTAATATTAGTAAACAAAGAAACCAACTGATTTTGCCTCAATTTATAATAAAACGTGAATATCTCATAATCTACGCGGTGGATCGATCTGATCCTTGCGCGGTTGTACTCAACAGCTCGAGTTGCGTTAGATTACCGTACGATTATCATAGGTTTGATATTAGTAACAAGAAACAACTATTTTGTCAATTTATAATAAAACGTGAATTCTCATAATCTACGCGGTGATCGATCTGATCCTTGCGTTGTACTCAACAGCTCGAGTTGCGTTAGATTACCGTACGTTATCATAGGTTTATATTAGTAACAAGAAACCAACTGATTTTGATCAATTTATAATAAAACGTGAATTTCTCATAATCTACGCGGTGGATCGATCTGATCCTTGCGCGGTTGTACTCAACAGCTCGAGTTGCGTTAGATTACCGTACGTTTATCATAGTTTTGATACCAGTAAACAAAGAACACCTTTATAATGGGTCAATTCATAATAAAACGAGAAATTCTCTGAATAAACGCGGTGCATCGATCTAATCCTTGCATAGTTGTACTCAACAGCTCGAGTTGCGTTAGATTACCGTACGTTTATCAAAGGTTTAATATTAGTAAACAAAGAAACCAACTGATTTTGCCTCAATTTATAATAAAACGTGAATATCTCATAATCTACGCGGTGGATCGATCTGATCCTTGCGCGGTTGTACTCAACAGCTCGAGTTGCGTTAGATTACCGTACGATTATCATAGGTTTGATATTAGTAATCAACGAAACCAACTGATTTTGATCAATTTATAATAAAACGTGAATTTCTCATAATCTACGCGGTGGATCGATCTGATCCTTGCGCGGTTGTACTCAACAGCTCGAGTTGCGTTAGATTACCGTACGATTATCATAGGTTTGATATTAGTAATCAACGAAACCAACTGATTTTGTATCAATTTATAATAAAACGTGAATTTCTCATAATCTACGCGGTGGATCGATCTGATCCTTGCGCGGTTGTACTCAACAGGTCGAGTTGCGTTAGATTACCGTACGTTTATCATAGTTTTGATACCAGTAAACAAAGAACACCTTTATAATGGGTCAATTCATAATAAAACGAGAAATTCTCTGAATAAACGCGGTGCATCGATCTAATCCTTGCATAGTTGTACTCAACAGCTCGAGTTGCGTTAGATTACCGTACGTTTATCAAAGGTTTAATATTAGTAAACAAAGAAACCAACTGATTTTGCCTCAATTTATAATAAAACGTGAATATCTCATAATCTACGCGGTGGATCGATCTGATCCTTGCGCGGTTGTACTCAACAGCTCGAGTTGCGTTAGATTACCGTACGTTTATATAGTAATACGAAACAATGATTTTAATTTATAATAAAACGTGAATTCTCATAATTACGCGGTGATCGATCTATCCTTGCGTTGTACTCAACAGCTCGAGTTGCGTTAGATTACCGTACGTTTATAGGTTATATTAGTAATCAACGAAACCAACTGATTTTGTATCAATTTATAATAAAACGTGAATTTCTCATAATCTACGCGGTGGATCGATCTGATCCTTGCGCGGTTGTACTCAACAGCTCGAGTTGCGTTAGATTACCGTACGTTTATCATAGTTTTGATACCAGTAAACAAAGAACACCTTTTATATGGGTTAATTCATTATAAAACGAGAAATTCTCTGAATAAACGCGGTGCATCGATCTAATCCTTGCATAGTTGTACTCAACAGCTCGAGTTGCGTTAGATTACCGTACGTTTATCAAAGGTTTAATATTAGTAAACAAAGAAACAACTGATTTTGCCTCAATTTATAATAAAACGTGAATATCTCATAATCTACGCGGTGGATCGATCTGATCCTTGCGCGGTTGTACTCAACAGCTCGAGTTGCGTTAGATTACCGTACGATTATCATAGGTTTGATATTAGTAACAAGAAACAACTGATTTTGATCAATTTATAATAAAACGTGAATTCTCATAATCTACGCGGTGGATCGATCTGATCCTTGCGCGGTTGTACTCAACAGCTCGAGTTGCGTTAGATTACCGTACGATTATCATAGGTTTGATATTAGTAATCAACGAAACCAACTGATTTTGTATCAATTTATAATAAAACGTGAATTTCTCATAATCTACGCGGTGGATCGATCTGATCCTTGCGCGGTTGTACTCAACAGGTCAAGTTGCGTTAGATTACCGTACGTTTATCATAGTTTTGATACCAGTAAACAAAGAACACCTTTATATGGGTCAATTCATATAAAACGAGAAATTCTCTGAATAAACGCGGTGCATCGATCTAATCCTTGCATAGTTGTACTCAACAGCTCGAGTTGCGTTAGATTACCGTACGTTTATCAAAGGTTTAATATTAGTAAACAAAGAAACCAACTGATTTTGCCTCAATTTATAATAAAACGTGAATATCTCATAATCTACGCGGTGGATCGATCTGATCCTTGCGCGGTTGTACTCAACAGCTCGAGTTGCGTTAGATTACCGTACGATTATCATAGGTTATATTAGTAACAAGAAACAACTGATTTTGATCAATTTATAATAAAACGTGAATTTCTCATAATCTACGCGGTGGATCGATCTGATCCTTGCGCGGTTGTACTCAACAGCTCGAGTTGCGTTAGATTACCGTACGATTATCATAGGTTTGATATTAGTAATCAACGAAACCAACTGATTTTGTATCAATTTATAATAAAACGTGAATTTCTCATAATCTACGCGGTGGATCGATCTGATCCTTGCGCGGTTGTACTCAACAGGTCAAGTTGCGTTAGATTACCGTACGTTTATCATAGTTTTGATACCAGTAAACAAAGAACACCTTTATATGGGTCAATTCATAATAAAACGAGAAATTCTCTGAATAAACGCGGTGCATCGATCTAATCCTTGCATAGTTGTACTCAACAGCTCGAGTTGCGTTAGATTACCGTACGTTTATCAAAGGTTTAATATTAGTAAACAAAGAAACCAACTGATTTTGCCTCAATTTATAATAAAACGTGAATATCTCATAATCTACGCGGTGGATCGATCTGATCCTTGCGCGGTTGTACTCAACAGCTCGAGTTGCGTTAGATTACCGTACGATTATCATAGGTTTGATATTAGTAATCAACGAAACAACTGATTTTGATCAATTTATAATAAAACGTGAATTTCTCATAATCTACGCGGTGGATCGATCTGATCCTTGCGCGGTTGTACTCAACAGCTCGAGTTGCGTTAGATTACCGTACGATTATCATAGGTTTGATATTAGTAATCAACGAAACCAACTGATTTTGTATCAATTTATAATAAAACGTGAATTTCTCATAATCTACGCGGTGGATCGATCTGATCCTTGCGCGGTTGTACTCAACAGGTCAAGTTGCGTTAGATTACCGTACGTTTATCATAGTTTTGATACCAGTAAACAAAGAACACCTTTTATATGGGTCAATTCATTATAAAACGAGAAATTCTCTGAATAAACGCGGTGCATCGATCTAATCCTTGCATAGTTGTACTCAACAGCTCGAGTTGCGTTAGATTACCGTACGTTTATCAAAGGTTTAATATTAGTAAACAAAGAAACAACTGATTTTGCCTCAATTTATAATAAAACGTGAATATCTCATAATCTACGCGGTGGATCGATCTGATCCTTGCGCGGTTGTACTCAACAGTTCGAGTTGCGTTAGATTACCGTACGTTTATCATAGTTTGATACAGTAAACAAAGAACACCTTTATAATAATGAATTCTATAAACGCGGTGATCGATCTATCCTTGCGTTGTACTCAACAGCTCGAGTTGCGTTAGATTACCGTACGTTATCAAGGTTTATATTAGTAACAAGAAACAACTGATTTTGTCAATTTATAATAAAACGTGAATTCTCATAATCTACGCGGTGGATCGATCTGATCCTTGCGCGGTTGTACTCAACAGCTCGAGTTGCGTTAGATTACCGTACGATTATCATAGGTTTGATATTAGTAATCAACGAAACCAACTGATTTTGTATCAATTTATAATAAAACGTGAATTTCTCATAATCTACGCGGTGGATCGATCTGATCCTTGCGCGGTTGTACTCAACAGGTCAAGTTGCGTTAGATTACCGTACGTTTATCATAGTTTTGATACCAGTAAACAAAGAACACCTTTTATATGGGTCAATTCATAATAAAACGAGAAATTCTCTGAATAAACGCGGTGCATCGATCTAATCCTTGCATAGTTGTACTCAACAGCTCGAGTTGCGTTAGATTACCGTACGTTTATCAAAGGTTAATATTAGTAAACAAAGAAACAACTGATTTTGCCTCAATTTATAATAAAACGTGAATATCTCATAATCTACGCGGTGGATCGATCTGATCCTTGCGCGGTTGTACTCAACAGCTCGAGTTGCGTTAGATTACCGTACGATTATCATAGGTTTGATATTAGTAATCAACGAAACCAACTGATTTTGTATCAATTTATAATAAAACGTGAATTTCTCATAATCTACGCGGTGGATCGATCTGATCCTTGCGCGGTTGTACTCAACAGGTCAAGTTGCGTTAGATTACCGTACGTTTATCATAGTTTTGATACCAGTAAACAAAGAACACCTTTATAATGGGTCAATTCATAATAAAACGAGAAATTCTCTGAATAAACGCGGTGCATCGATCTAATCCTTGCATAGTTGTACTCAACAGCTCGAGTTGCGTTAGATTACCGTACGTTTATCAAAGGTTTAATATTAGTAAACAAAGAAACCAACTGATTTTGCCTCAATTTATAATAAAACGTGAATATCTCATAATCTACGCGGTGGATCGATCTGATCCTTGCGCGGTTGTACTCAACAGCTCGAGTTGCGTTAGATTACCGTACGATTATCATAGGTTTGATATTAGTAATCAACGAAACAACTGATTTTGTATCAATTTATAATAAAACGTGAATTTCTCATAATCTACGCGGTGGATCGATCTGATCCTTGCGCGGTTGTACTCAACAGGTCAAGTTGCGTTAGATTACCGTACGTTTATCATAGTTTTGATACCAGTAAACAAAGAACACCTTTTATGATGGGTTAATTCATTATAAAACGAGAAATTCTCTGAATAAACGCGGTGCATCGATCTAATCCTTGCATAGTTGTACTCAACAGCTCGAGTTGCGTTAGATTACCGTACGTTTATCAAAGGTTTAATATTAGTAAACAAAGAAACCAACTGATTTTGCCTCAATTTATAATAAAACGTGAATATCTCATAATCTACGCGGTGGATCGATCTGATCCTTGCGCGGTTGTACTCAACAGCTCGAGTTGCGTTAGATTACCGTACGTTATCATAGGTTTATATTAGTAACAAGAAACAACTGATTTTGATCAATTTATAATAAAACGTGAATTTCTCATAATCTACGCGGTGGATCGATCTGATCCTTGCGCGGTTGTACTCAACAGCTCGAGTTGCGTTAGATTACCGTACGATTATCATAGGTTTGATATTAGTAATCAACGAAACCAACTGATTTTGTATCAATTTATAATAAAACGTGAATTTCTCATAATCTACGCGGTGGATCGATCTGATCCTTGCGCGGTTGTACTCAACAGGTCAAGTTGCGTTAGATTACCGTACGTTTATCATAGTTTTGATACCAGTAAACAAAGAACACCTTTTATAATGGGTCAATTCATAATAAAACGAGAATTCTCTGAATAAACGCGGTGCATCGATCTAATCCTTGCATAGTTGTACTCAACAGCTCGAGTTGCGTTAGATTACCGTACGTTTATCAAAGGTTTAATATTAGTAAACAAAGAAACAACTGATTTTGCCTCAATTTATAATAAAACGTGAATATCTCATAATCTACGCGGTGGATCGATCTGATCCTTGCGCGGTTGTACTCAACAGCTCGAGTTGCGTTAGATTACCGTACGTTATCATAGGTTTATATTAGTAATCAAGAAACAACTGATTTTGATCAATTTATAATAAAACGTGAATTTCTCATAATCTACGCGGTGGATCGATCTGATCCTTGCGCGGTTGTACTCAACAGTCAAGTTGCGTTAGATTACCGTACGTTTATCATAGTTTTGATACCAGTAAACAAAGAACACCTTTTATGATGGGTTAATTCATTATAAAACGAGAAATTCTCTGAATAAACGCGGTGCATCGATCTAATCCTTGCATAGTTGTACTCAACAGCTCGAGTTGCGTTAGATTACCGTACGTTTATCAAAGGTTTAATATTAGTAAATAAAGAAAGCAACTGATTTTGCCTCAATTTATAATAAAACGTGAATATCTCATAATCTACGCGGTGGATCGATCTGATCCTTGCACCGTTGTACTCAACAGCTCGAGTTGCGTTAGATTACCGTACGCTTATTATAGGTTAATACTAGTGAGCAATGAATCTAACTGATTTTGAAATAATTTATAATAAAACGTGAATTTCTCATAATCTACGCGGTGGATCGATCTGATCCTTGCGCGGTTGTACTCAACAGCTCGAGTTGCGTTAGATTACCGTACGATTATCATAGTTTGTATTAGTAATCAAGAAACCAACTGATTTTGTATCAATTTATAATAAAACGTGAATTTCTCATAATCTACGCGGTGGATCGATCTGATCCTTGCGCGGTTGTACTCAACAGGTCAAGTTGCGTTAGATTACCGTACTTTATCATAGTTTTGATACCAGTAAACAAAGAACACCTTTTATAATGGGTCAATTCATAATAAAACGAGAAATTCTCTGAATAAACGCGGTGCATCGATCTAATCCTTGCATAGTTGTACTCAACAGCTCGAGTTGCGTTAGATTACCGTACGTTTATCAAAGGTTTAATATTAGTAAACAAAGAAACCAACTGATTTTGCCTCAATTTATAATAAAACGTGAATATCTCATAATCTACGCGGTGGATCGATCTGATCCTTGCGCGTTGTACTCAACAGCTCGAGTTGCGTTAGATTACCGTACGATTATATAGGTTATATAGTACAATGAAACTAATGATTTTGAATCAATTTATAATAAAACGTGAATTTCTCATAATCTACGCGGTGGATCGATCTGATCCTTGCGCGGTTGTACTCAACAGCTCGAGTTGCGTTAGATTACCGTACGATTATCATAGGTTTGATATTAGTAATCAACGAAACCAACTGATTTTGTATCAATTTATAATAAAACGTGAATTTCTCATAATCTACGCGGTGGATCGATCTGATCCTTGCGCGGTTGTACTCAACAGGTCAAGTTGCGTTAGATTACCGTACGTTTATCATAGTTTTGATACCAGTAAACAAAGAACACCTTTTATAATGGGTCAATTCATAATAAAACGAGAAATTCTCTGAATAAACGCGGTGCATCGATCTAATCCTTGCATAGTTGTACTCAACAGCTCGAGTTGCGTTAGATTACCGTACGTTTATCAAAGGTTTAATATTAGTAAACAAAGAAAGCAACTGATTTTGCCTCAATTTATAATAAAACGTGAATATCTCATAATCTACGCGGTGGATCGATCTGATCCTTGCGCGGTTGTACTCAACAGCTCGAGTTGCGTTAGATTACCGTACGCTTATCATAGGTTTATATTAGTAATCAAGAAACCAACTGATTTTGCATCAATTTATAATAAAACGTGAATTTCTCATAATCTACGCGGTGGATCGATCTGATCCTTGCGCGGTTGTACTCAACAGGTCAAGTTGCGTTAGATTACCGTACGTTTATCATAGTTTTGATACCAGTAAACAAAGAACACCTTTTATGATGGGTTAATTCATTATAAAACGAGAAATTCTCTGAATAAACGCGGTGCATCGATCTAATCCTTGCATAGTTGTACTCAACAGCTCGAGTTGCGTTAGATTACCGTACGTTTATCAAAGGTTAATATTAGTAAATAAAGAAAGCAACTGATTTTGCCTCAATTTATAATAAAACGTGAATATCTCATAATCTACGAGGAGGATCGATCTGATCCTTGCACCGTTGTACTGAACAGCTCGAGTTGCGTTAGATTGCCGTACGCTTATTATAGGTTAAAACTAGTGAGCAATGAAACTAACTGATTTTGAAACAATTTATAATAAAACGTGAATTTCTCATAATCTACGCGGTGGATCCATCTGATCCTTGCGCGGTTGTACTCAACAGCTCGAGTTGCGTTAGATTACCGTACGATTATCATATGTTTGCTATTAGTAATCAACGAAACCAACTGATTTTGTATCAATTTATAATAAAACGTGAATTTCTCATAATCTACGCGGTGGATCGATCTGATCCTTGCGCGGTTGTACTCAACAGGTCAAGTTGCGTTAGATTACCGTACATTTATCATAGTTTTGATACCAGTAAACAAAGAACACCTTTTATAATGGGTCAATTCATAATAAAACGAGAAATTCTCTGAATAAACGCGGTGCATAGATCTAATCCTTGCATAGTTGTACTCAACTGCTCGAGTTGCGTTAGATTACCGTACGTTTATCAAAGGTTTAATATTAGTAAACAAAGAAACCAACTGATTTTGCCTCAATTTATAATAAAACGTGAATATCTCATAATCTACGCGGTGGATCGATCTGATCCTTGCATAGTTGTACTCAACAGCTCGAGTTGCGTTAGATTACCGTACGATTATTATAGGTTAGTACTAGTGAGCAATGAAACTAATTGATTTTGAATCAATTTATAATAAAACGTGAATTTCTCATAATCTACGCGGTGGATCGATCTGATCCTTGCGCGGATGTACTCAACAGCTCGAGTTGCGTTAGATTACCGTACGATTATCATAGGTTTGATATTAGTAATCAACGAAACCAACTGATTTTGTATCAATTTATAATAAAACGTGAATTTCTCATAATCTACGCGGTGGATCGATCTGATCCTTGCGCGGTTGTACTCAACAGGTCAAGTTGCGTTAGATTACCGTACGATTTATCATAGTTTTGATACCAGTAAACAAAGAACACCTTTTATAATGGGTCAATTCATAATAAAACGAGAATTTCTCTGAATAAACGCGGTGCATAGATCTAATCCTTGCATAGTTGTACTCAACTGCTCGAGTTGCGTTAGATTACCGTACGTTTATCAAAGGTTTAATATTAGTAAACAAAGAAACCAACTGATTTTGCCTCAATTTATAATAAAACGTGAATATCTCATAATCTACGCGGTGGATCGATCTGATCCTTGCGCGGTTGTACTCAACAGCTCGAGTTGCGTTAGATTACCGTACGATTATCATAGGTTTGATATTAGTAATCAACGAAACTAACTAATTTTGAAACAATTTATAATAAAACGTGAATATCTCATAATCTACGCGGTGGATCGATCTGATCCTTGCGCGGTTGTACTCAACAGCTCGAGTTGCGTTAGATTACCCTACGATTATCAGAGGTTTGATATTAGTAATCAACGAAACCAACTGATTTTGTATCAATTTATAATAAAACGTGAATTTCTCATAATCTACGCGGTGGATCGATCTGATCCTTGCGCGGTTGTACTCAACAGGTCAAGTTGCGTTAGATTACCGTACGTTTATCATAGTTTTGATGCCAGTAAACAAAGAACACCTTTTATGATGGGTTAATTCATTATAAAACGAGAAATTCTCTGAATAAACGCGGTGCATCGATCTAATCCTTGCATAGTTGTACTCAACAGCACGAGTTGCGTTAGATTACCGTACGTTTATCAAAGGTTTAATATTAGTAAATAAAGAAAGCAACTGATTTTGCCTCAATTTATAATAAAACGTGAATTTCTCATAATCTACGCGGTGGATCGATCTGATCCTTGCGCGGTTGTACTCAACAGGTCAAGTTGCGTTAGATTACCGTACGTTTATCATAGTTTTGATACCAGTAAACAAAGAACACCTTTTATGATGGGTTAATTCATTATAAAACGAGAAATTCTCTGAATAAACGCGGTGCATCGATCTAATCCTTGCATAGTTGTACTCAACAGCTCGAGTTGCGTTAGATTACCGTACGTTTATCAAAGGTTAAATATTAGTAAACAAAGAAAGCAACTGATTTTGCCTCAATTTATAATAAAACGTGAATATCTCATAATCTACGCGGTGGATCGATCTGATCCTTGCGCGGTTGTACTCAACAGCTCGAGTTGCGTTAGATTACCGTACGATTATCAGAGGTTTGATATTAGTAATCAACGAAACCAACTGATTTTGTATCAATTTATAATAAAACGTGAATTTCTCATAATCTACGCGGTGGATCGATCTGATCCTTGCGCGGTTGTACTCAACAGCTCGAGTTGCGTTACATTGCCGTACGCTTATTATAGGTTAAAACTAGTGAGCAATGAAACTAACTGATTTTGAAACAATTTATAATAAAACGTGAATTTCTCATAATCTACGCGGTGGATCCATCTGATCCTTGCGCGGTTGTACTCAACAGCTCGAGTTGCGTTAGATTACCATACGATTATCATATGTTTGCTATTAGTAATCAACGAAACCAACTGATTTTGTATCAATTTATAATAAAACGTGAATATCTCATAATCTACGCGGTGGTTCGATCTGATCCTTGCGCGGTTGTACTCAACAGCTCGAGTTGCGTTAGATTACCGTACGATTATCATAGGGTTGATATTAGTAATCAACGAAACCAACTGATTTTGTATCAATTTATAATAAAACGTGATTTTCTCATAATCTACGCGGTGGATCGATCTGATCCTTGCGCGGTTGTACTCAACAGGTCAAGTTGCGTTAGATTACCGTACGTTTATCATAGTTTTGATACCAGTAAACAAAGAACACCTTTTATGATGGGTTAATTCATTATAAAACGAGAAATTCTCTGAATAAACGCGGTGAATCGATCTAATCCTTGCATAGTTGTACTCAACAGCTTGAGTTGCGTTAGATTACCGTACGATTATTATAGGTTAGTACTAGTGAGCAATGAAACTAATTGATTTTGAATCAATTTATAATAAAACGTGAATTTCTCATAATCTACGCGGTGGATCGATCTGATCCTTGCGCGGATGTACTCAACAACTCGAGTTGCGTTAGATTACCGTACGATTATCATAGGTTTGATATTAGTAATCAACGAAACCAACTGATTTTGTATCAATTTATAATAAAACGTGAATTTCTCATAATCTACGCGGTGGATCGATCTGATCCTTGCGCGGTTGTACTCAACAGGTCAAGTTGCGTTAGATTACCGTACATTTATGATAGTTTTGATACCAGTAAACAAAGAACACCTTTTATAATGGGTCAATTCATAATAAAACGAGAATTTCTCTGAATAAACGCGGTGCATAGATCTAATCCTTGCATAGTTGTACTCAACTGCTCGAGTTGCGTTAGATTACCGTACGTTTATCAAAGGTTTAATATTAGTAAACAAAGAAACCAACTGATTTTGCCTCAATTTATAATAAAACGTGAATATCTCATAATCTACGCGGTGGATCGATCTGATCCTTGCGCGATTGTACTCAACAGCTCGAATTGCGTTAGATTACCGTACGTTTATCAAAGGTTAAATATTAGTAAATAAAGAAAGCAACTGATTTTGCCTCAATTTATAATAAAACGTGAATATCTCATAATCTACGCGGTGGATCGATCTGATCCTTGCGCGGTTGTACTCAACAGCTCGAGTTGCGTTAGATTACCGTACGATTATCATAGGTTTGATATTAGTAATCAACGAAACCAACTGATTTTGTATCAATTTATAATAAAACGTGAATATCTCATAATCTACGCGGTGGTTCGATCTGATCCTTGCGCGGTTGTACTCAACAGCTCGAGTTGCGTTAGATTACCGTACGATTATCATAGGGTTGATATTAGTAATCAACGAAACCAACTGATTTTGTATCAATTTATAATAAAACGTGATTTTCTCATAATCTACGCGGTGGATCGATCTGATCCTTGCGCGGTTGTACTCAACAGGTCAAGTTGCGTTAGATTACCGTACGTTTATCATAGTTTTGATACCAGTAAACAAAGAACACCTTTTATGATGGGTTAATTCATTATAAAACGAGAAATTCTATGAATAAACACGGTGAATCGATCTAATCCTTGCATAGTTGTACTCAACAGCTTGAGTTGCGTTAGATTACCGTACGATTATTATAGGTTAGTACTAGTGAGCAATGAAACTAATTGATTTTGAATCAATTTATAATAAAACGTGAATTTCTCATAATCTACGCGGTGGATCGATCTGATCCTTGCGCGGATGTACTCAACAACTCGAGTTGCGTTAGATTACCGTACGATTATCATAGGTTTGATATTAGTAATCAACGAAACCAACTGATTTTGTATCAATTTATAATAAAACGTGAATTTCTCATAATCTACGCGGTGGATCGATCTGATCCTTGCGCGGTTGTACTCAACAGGTCAAGTTGCGTTAGATTACCGTACATTTATGATAGTTTTGATACCAGTAAACAAAGAACACCTTTTATAATGGGTCAATTCATAATAAAACGAGAATTTCTCTGAATAAACGCGGTGCATAGATCTAATCCTTGCATAGTTGTACTCAACTGCTCGAGTTGCGTTAGATTACCGTACGTTTATCAAAGGTTTAATATTAGTAAACAAAGAAACCAACTGATTTTGCCTCAATTTATAATAAAACGTGAATATCTCATAATCTACGCGGTGGATCGATCTGATCCTTGCGCGATTGTACTCAACAGCTCGAATTGCGTTAGATTACCGTACGTTTATCAAAGGTTAAATATTAGTAAATAAAGAAAGCAACTGATTTTGCCTCAATTTATAATAAAACGTGAATATCTCATAATCTACGCGGTGGATCGATCTGATCCTTGCGCGGTTGTACTCAACAGCTCGAGTTGCGTTAGATTGCCGTACGATTATCATAGGTTTGATATTAGTAATCAACGAAACCAACTGATTTTGTATCAATTTATAATAAAACGTGAATTTCTCATAATCTACGCGGTGGATCGATCTGATCCTTGCATAGTTGTACTCAACAGCTCGAGTTGCATTAGATTACCGTACGTTTATCAAAGGTTTAATATTAGTAAACAAAGAAACCAACTGATTTTGCCTCAATTTATAATAAAACGTGAATATCTCATAATCTACGCGGTGGATCGATCTGATCCTTGCGCGGTTGTACTCAACAGCTTGAGTTGCGTTAGATTACCGTACGATTATCATAGGTTTGATATTAGTAATCAACGAAACCAACCGATTTTGTATCAATTTATAATAAAACGTGAATTTCTCATAATCTACGGGGTGGATCGATCTGATCCTTGCGCGGTTGTACTCAACAGCTCGAGTTGCGTTAGATTACCGTACGATTATCATAGGTTTGATATTAGTAATCAACGAAACCAACTGATTTTGTATCAATTTATAATAAAACGTGAATTTCTCATAATCTACGCGGTGGATCGATCTGATCCTTGCGCGGTTGTACTCAACAGCTCGAGTTGCGTTAGATTACCGTACGATTATCATAGGTTTGATATTAGTAATCAACGAAACCAACTGATTTTGTATCAATTTATAATAAAACGTGAATTTCTCATAATCTACGCGGTGGATCGATCTGATCCTTGCATAGTTGTACTCAACAGCTCGAGTTGCATTAGATTACCGTACGTTTATCAAAGGTTTAATATTAGTAAACAAAGAAACCAACTGATTTTGCCTCAATTTATAATAAAACGTGAATATCTCATAATCTACGCGGTGGATCGATCTGATCCTTGCGCGGTTGTACTCAACAGCTTGAGTTGCGTTAGATTACCGTACGATTATCATAGGTTTGATATTAGTAATCAACGAAACCAACCGATTTTGTATCAATTTATAATAAAACGTGAATTTCTCATAATCTACGGGGTGGATCGATCTGATCCTTGCGCGGTTGTACTCAACAGCTCGAGTTGCGTTAGATTACCGTACGATTATCATAGGTTTGATATTAGTAATCAACGAAACCAACTGATTTTGTATCAATTTATAATAAAACGTGAATTTCTCATAATCTACGCGGTGGATCGATCTGATCCTTGCGCGGTTGTACTCGACAGGTCAGGTTGCGTGAGATTACCGTACGTTTATCATAGTTTTGATACCAGTAAACAAAGAACACCTTTAATAATGGGTCAATTCATAATAAAACGAGATATTTTCTGAATGAACGCGGTAATCTCACGCAACTTGACCTGTCGAGTACAACCGCGCAAGGATCAGATCGATCCACCGCGTAGATTATGAGAAATTCACGTTTTATTATAAATTGATACAAAATCAGTTGGTTTCGTTGATTACTAATATCAAACCTATGATAATCGTACCGTAATCTAACGCAACTCGAGCTGTTGAGTACAACCGCGCAAGGATCAGATTGATCCACCGCGTAGATTATGAGATATTCACGTTTTATTATAAATTGAGGCAAAATCAGTTGCTTTCTTTGTTTACTAATATTTAACCTTTGATAAACGTACGGTAATCTAACGCAACTCGAGCTGTTGAGTACAACTATGCAAGGATTAGATCGATGCACCGCGTTTATTCAGAGAATTTCTCGTTTTATTATGAATTGACCCATTATTAAAGGTGTTCTTTGTTTACTGGTATAAAAACTATGATAAACGTACGGTAATCCCACGCAACTTGACCTGTTGAGTACAACGGCGCAAGGATCAGATCGATCCACCGCGTAGATTAGGGGATATTCACGTTTTATTATAAATTGAGACAAAATCAGTTGGTTTCGTTATTTACTAATATTATACCTTTGATAAACGTACGGTAATCTAACGCAACTCGAGCTGTTGAGTACAACCGCGCAAGGATCAGATCGATCCACCGCGTAGATTATGAGAAATTCACGTTTTATTATAAATTGATACAAAATCAGTTGGTTTCGTTGATTACTAATATCAAACCTCTGATAATCGTACGGTAATCTAACGCAACTCGAGCTGTTGAGTACAACCGCGCAAGGATCAGATCGATCCACCGCGTAGATTATGAGAAATTCACGTTTTATTATAAATTATTTCAAAATCAGTTAGATTCATTGCTCACTAATATTAATCTATAATAAGCGTACTGTAATCTCACGCAACTTGAGCTGTTGAGTACAACCGCGCAAGGATCAGATCGATCCACCGCGTAGATTATGAGATATTCACGTTTTATTATAAATTGAGGCAAAATCAGTTGGTTTCTTTGTTTACTAATATCAAACCTCTGATAATCGTACGGTAATCTAACGCAACTCGAGCTGTTGAGTACAACCGCGCAAGGATCAGATCGATCCACCGCGTAGATTATGAGAAATTCACGTTTTATTATAAATTATTTCAAAATCAGTTAGATTCATTGCTCACTAATATTAATCTATAATAAGCGTACGGTAATCCCACGCAACTTGACCTGTTGAGTACAACGGCGCAAGGATCAGATCGATCCACCGCGTAGATTAGGGGATATTCACGTTTTATTATAAATTGAGACAAAATCAGTTGGTTTCGTTGATTACTAATATCAAACCTATGATAATCGTACGGTAATCTAACGCAACTCGAGCTGTTGAGTACAATCGCGCAAGGATCAGATCGATCCACCGCGTAGATTATGAGAAATTCACGTTTTATTATAAATTGATACAAAATCAGTTGGTTTCGTTGATTACTAATATCAAACCTATGATAATCGTACCGTAATCTAACGCAACTCGAGCTGTTGAGTACAACCGCGCAAGGATCAGATTGATCCACCGCGTAGATTATGAGATATTCACGTTTTATTATAAATTGAGGCAAAATCAGTTGCTTTCTTTGTTTACTAATATTTAACCTTTGATAAACGTACGGTAATCTAACGCAACTCGAGCTGTTGAGTACAACTATGCAAGGATTAGATCGATGCACCGCGTTTATTCAGAGAATTTCTCGTTTTATTATGAATTGACCCATTATTAAAGGTGTTCTTTGTTTACTGGTATAAAAACTATGATAAACGTACGGTAATCCCACGCAACTTGACCTGTTGAGTACAACGGCGCAAGGATCAGATCGATCCACCGCGTAGATTAGGGGATATTCACGTTTTATTATAAATTGAGACAAAATCAGTTGGTTTCGTTATTTACTAATATTATACCTTTGATAAACGTACGGTAATCTAACGCAACTCGAGCTGTTGAGTACAACCGCGCAAGGATCAGATCGATCCACCGCGTAGATTATGAGAAATTCACGTTTTATTATAAATTGATACAAAATCAGTTGGTTTCGTTGATTACTAATATCAAACCTCTGATAATCGTACGGTAATCTAACGCAACTCGAGCTGTTGAGTACAACCGCGCAAGGATCAGATCGATCCACCGCGTAGATTATGAGAAATTCACGTTTTATTATAAATTATTTCAAAATCAGTTAGATTCATTGCTCACTAATATTAATCTATAATAAGCGTACGGTAATCTCACGCAACTTGAGCTGTTGAGTACAACCGCGCAAGGATCAGATCGATCCACCGCGTAGATTATGAGATATTCACGTTTTATTATAAATTGAGGCAAAATCAGTTGGTTTCTTTGTTTACTAATATCAAACCTCTGATAATCGTACGGTAATCTAACGCAACTCGAGCTGTTGAGTACAACCGCGCAAGGATCAGATCGATCCACCGCGTAGATTATGAGAAATTCACGTTTTATTATAAATTATTTCAAAATCAGTTAGATTCATTGCTCACTAATATTAATCTATAATAAGCGTACGGTAATCTCACGCAACTTGAGCTGTTGAGTACAACCGCGCAAGGATCAGATCGATCCACCGCGTAGATTATGAGATATTCACGTTTTATTATAAATTGAGGCAAAATCAGTTGGTTTCTTTGTTTACTAATATTAAACCTTTGATAAACGTACGGTAATCTAACGCAACTCGAGCTGTTGAGTACAACTATGCAAGGATTAGATCGATGCACCGCGTTTATTCAGAGAATTTCTCGTTTTATTATGAATTGACCCATTATTAAAGGTGTTCTTTGTTTACTGGTATAAAAACTATGATAAACGTACGGTAATCCCACGCAACTTGACCTGTTGAGTACAACGGCGCAAGGATCAGATCGATCCACCGCGTAGATTAGGGGATATTCACGTTTTATTATAAATTGAGACAAAATCAGTTGGTTTCGTTGTTTACTAATATTATACCTTTGATAAACGTACGGTAATCTAACGCAACTCGAGCTGTTGAGTACAACTATGCAGGGATTAGATCGATGCACCGCGTTTATTCAGAGAATTTCACGTTTTATTATGAATTGACCCATTATTAGAGGTGTACTTTGTTTACTGGTATCAAAACTATGATAAACGTACGGTAATCCTACGCAACTTGACCTGTTGAGAGCAACCGCGCAAGGATCAGATCGATCCACCGCGTACATTATGAGAAATTCACGTTTTATTATAAATTGTTTCAAAATCAGTTAGTTTCATTGCTCACAAGTATTAACCTATAATAAACGTAAGGTAATCTAACGCAACTCGAGCTGTTGAGTACAACTATGCAGGGATTAGATCGATGCACCTCGTTTATTCAGATAATTTCTAGTTTTATTATGAATTGACCCATTATTAAAGGTGTTCTTTGTTTACTGGTATCAAAACTATGATAAAGGTACGGTAATCTCACGCAACTTGACCTGTTGAGAACAACCGCGCAAGGATCTGATCGATCCACCGCGTAGATTCGGAGATCTTCACGTTTTATTATAAATTGAGTCAAAATCAGTTGGTTTCTTTGTGTACTATTATCATACCTATGGTAAACGTACAGTAATCTCACGCAACATGACCTGTTGAGTACAACGGCGCAAGGATCAGATCGATCCACCGCGTAGATTATGAGATATTCACGTTTTATTATAAATTGAGGCAAAATCAGTTGATTTCTTTGTTTACTAATATTAAACCTTTGATAAATTTACGGTAATCTAACGCAACTCGAGCTGTTGAGTACAACTATGCAGGGATTAGCTCGATGCACCTCGTTTATTCAGAGAATTTCTAGTTTTATTATGAAATGACCCATTATTAAAGGTGTTCCTTGTTTACTGGTATCAAAACTATGATAAAGGTACGGTAATCTCACGCAACTTGACCTGTTGAGAACAACCGCGCAAGGATCAGATCGATCCACCGCGTAGATTCGGAGATATTCACGTTTTATTATAAATTGAGTCAAAATCAGTTGGTTTCGTTGATTACTAATATCAAACCTATGATAAACGTGCGGTAATCTAACGCATCTTGACCTGTTGAGTACAACCGCGCAAGGATCAGATCGATCCACTGCGTAGATTCGGAGATATTCACGTTTGACAACTCGAGCTGTTGAGTACAACGGCGCAAGGATCAGATCGATCCACCGCGTAGATTATGAGATATTCACGTTTTATTATAAATTGAGGCAAAATCAGTTGGTTTCGTTGTTTACTAATATTAAACCTTTGATAAACGTAAGGTAATCTAACGCAACTCGAGCTGTTTAGTACAACTATGCAGGGATTAGATCGATGCACCGCGTTTATTCAGAGAATTTCTCGTTTTATTATGAATTGACCCATTATTAAAGGTGTTCTTTGTTTAGTGGGATCAAAACTACGATAAACGTACGGAAATCTCACGCAACATGACCTGTTGAGTACAACGGCGCAAGGATCAGATCGATCCACCGCGTAGATTAGGGGATATTCACGTTTTATTATAAATTGAGACAAAATCAGTTGGTTTCGTTGTTTACTAATATTATACCTTTGATAAACGTACGGTAATCCTGTTGAGTACAACGGCGCAAGGATCAGATCGATCCACCGCGTAGATTAGGGGATATTCACGTTTTATTATAAATTGAGACAAAATCAGTTGGTTTCGTTGTTTACTAATATTATACCTTTGATAAACGTACGGTAATCTAACGCAACTCGAGCTGTTGAGTACAACTATGCAGGGATTAGATCGATGCACCGCGTTTATTCAGAGAATATCACGTTTTATTATAAATTGTTTCAAAATCAGTTAGTTTCATTGCTCACAAGTATTAACCTATAATAAACGTAAGGTAATCTAACGCAACTCGAGCTGTTGAGTACAACTATGCAGGGATTAGATCGATGCACCTCGTTTATTCAGATAATTTCTAGTTTTATTATGAATTGACCCATTATTAAAGGTGTTCTTTGTTTACTGGTATCAAAACTACGATAAACGTACGGAAATCTCACGCAACATGACCTGTTGAGTACAACGGCGCAAGGATCAGATCGATCCACCGCGTAGATTAGGGGATATTCACGTTTTATTATAAATTGAGACAAAATCAGTTGGTTTCGTTGTTTACTAATATCAAACCTATGATAATCGTACGGTAATCTAACGCAACTCGAGCTGTTGAGTACAACCGCGCAAGGATCAGATCGATCCACCGCGTAGATTAGGGGATATTCACGTTTTATTATAAATTGAGACAAAATCAGTTGGTTTCGTTGTTTACTAATATTATACCTTTGATAAACGTACGGTAATCTAACGCAACTCGAGCTGTTTAGTACAACTATGCAGGGATTAGATCGATGCACCGCGTTTATTCAGAGAATTTCTCGTTTTATTATGAAATGACCCATTATTAGAGGTGTTCTTTGTTTACTGGTATCAAAACTATGATAAACGTACGGTAATCTAACGCATCTTGACCTGTTGAGTACAACCGCGCAAGGATCAGATCGATCCACTGCGTAGATTAGGGGATATTCACGTTTTATTATAAATTGAGACAAAATCAGTTGGTTTCGTTGTTTACTAATATTATACCTTTGATAAACGTACGGTAATCTAACGCAACTCGAGCTGTTGAGTACAACTATGCAGGGATTAGATCGATGCACCGCGTTTATTCAGAGAATATCACGTTTTATTATAAATTGTTTCAAAATCAGTTAGTTTCATTGCTCACAAGTATTAACCTATAATAAACGTAAGGTAATCTAACGCAACTCGAGCTGTTGAGTACAACTATGCAGGGATTAGATCGATGCACCTCGTTTATTCAGATAATTTCTAGTTTTATTATGAATTGACCCATTATTAAAGGTGTTCTTTGTTTACTGGTATCAAAACTACGATAAACGTACGGAAATCTCACGTAACATGACCTGTTGAGTACAACGGCGCAAGGATCAGATCGATCCACCGCGTAGATTAGGGGATATTCACGTTTTATTATAAATTGAGACAAAATCAGTTGGTTTCGTTGTTTACTAATATCAAACCTATGATAATCGTACGGTAATCTAACGCAACTCGAGCTGTTGAGTACAACCGCGCAAGGATCAGATCGATCCACCGCGTAGATTATGAGAAATTCACGTTTTATTATAAATTGATACAAAATCAGTTGGTTTCGTTGATTACTAATATCAAACCTATGATAATCGTACCGTAATCTAACGCAACTCGAGCTGTTGAGTACAACCGCGCAAGGATCAGATTGATCCACCGCGTAGATTATGAGATATTCACGTTTTATTATAAATTGAGGCAAAATCAGTTGCTTTCTTTGTTTACTAATATTTAACCTTTGATAAACGTACGGTAATCTAACGCAACTCGAGCTGTTGAGTACAACTATGCAGGGATTAGATCGATGCACCGCGTTTATTCAGAGAATTTCACGTTTTATTATGAATTGACCCATTATTAGAGGTGTACTTTGTTTACTGGTATCAAAACTATGATAAACGTACGGTAATCTCACGCAACTTGACCTGTTGAGAGCAACCGCGCAAGGATCAGATCGATCCACCGCGTACATTATGAGAAATTCACGTTTTATTATAAATTGTTTCAAAATCAGTTAGTTTCATTGCTCACAAGTATTAACCTATAATAAACGTAAGGTAATCTAACGCAACTCGAGCTGTTGAGTACAACTGTGCAAGGGTTAGATCGATGCACCGTGTTTATTCAGAGAATTTCTCGTTTTATTATGAATTGACCCATTAGTCAAGGTGTTCTTTGTTTACTGGTATCAAAACTATGATAAACGTACGGTAATCTAACGCATCTTGACCTGTTGAGTACAACCGCGCAAGGATCAGATCGATCCACTGCGTAGATTCGGAGATATTCACGTTTGACAACTCGAGCTGTTGAGTACAACTATGCAAGGATTAGATCGATGCAACGCGTTTATTCAGAGAATATATCGTTTTATTATGAATAGACCCATTATTAAAGGTGTTCTTTGTTTACTGGTATCAAAACTATGATAAACGTACGATAATCTCACGCAACTTGACCTGTTGAGTACAACGGCGCAAGGATCAGAGCGATCCACCGCGTAGATTATGAGATATTCACGTTTTATTATAAATTGAGGCAAAATCAGTTGGTTTCGTTGTTTACTAATATTAAACCTTTGATAAACGTAAGGTAATCTAACGCAACTCGAGCTGTTGAGTACAACTATGCAGGGATTAGATCGATGCACCTCGTTTATTCAGAGAATTTCTAGTTTTATTATGAAATGACCCATTATTAAAGGTGTTCCTTGTTTACTGGTATCAAAACTATGATAAAGGTACGGTAATCTCACGCAACTTGACCTGTTGAGAACAACCGCGCAAGGATCAGATCGATCCACCGCGTAGATTCGGAGATATTCACGTTTTATTATAAATTGAGTCAAAATCAGTTGGTTTCGTTGATTACTAATATCAAACCTATGATAAACGTGCGGTAATCTAACGCAACTCGAGCTGTTTAGTACAACTATGCAGGGATTAGATCGATGCACCGCGTTTATTCAGAGAATTTCTCGTTTTAATATGAATTGACCCATTATTAAAGGTGTTCTTTGTTTAGTGGGATCAAAACTACGATAAACGTACGGAAATCTCACGCAACATGACCTGTTGAGTACAACGGCTCAAGGATCTGATCGATCCACCGCGTAGATTCGGAGATATTCACGTTTTATTATAAATTGAGTCAAAATCAGTTGGTTTCGTTGTGTACTATTATCATACCTATGGTAAACGTACAGTAATCTCACGCAACATGACCTGTTCAGTACAACGGCGCAAGGATCAGATCGATCCACCTCGTAGATAGGGGATATTCACGTTTTATTATAAATTGAGGCAAAATCAGTTGGTTTCGTTGTTTACTAATATTATACCTTTGATAAACGTACGGTAATCTAACGCAACTCGAGCTGTTGAGTACAACTATGCAAGGATTAGATCGATGCAACGCGTTTATTCAGAGAATATATCGTTTTATTATGAATAGACCCATTATTAAAGGTGTTCTTTGTTTACTGGTATCAAAACTATGATAAACGTACGATAATCTCACGCAACTTGACCTGTTGAGTACAACCGCGCAAGGATCAGATCGATCCACCGCGTAGATTATGAGATATTCACGTTTTATTATAAATTGAGGCAAAATCAGTTGATTTCTTTGTTTACTAATATTAAACCTTTGATAAATTTATGGTAATCTAACGCAACTCGAGCTGTTGAGTACAACTATGCAAGGGTTAGATCGATGCACCGTGTTTATTCAGAGAATTTCTCGTTTTATTATGAATTGACCCATTAGTCAAGGTGTTCTTTGTTTACTGGTATCAAAACTATGATAAACGTACGGTAATCTAACGCATCATGACCTGTTGAGTACAACCGCGCAAGGATCAGATCGATCCACTGCGTAGATTCGGAGATATTCACGTTTGACAACTCGAGCTGTTGAGTACAACTATGCAAGGATTAGATCGATGCAACGCGTTTATTCAGAGAATATATCGTTTTATTATGAATTGACCCATTATTAAAGGTGTTCTTTGTTTAGTGGGATCAAAACTACGATAAACGTACGGAAATCTCACGCAACATGACCTGTTGAGTACAACGGCGCAAGGATCAGATCGATCCACCGCGTAGATTAGGGGATATTCACGTTTTATTATAAATTGAGACAAAATCAGTTGGTTTCGTTGTTTACTAATATTATACCTTTGATAAACGTACGGTAATCTAACGTAACTCGAGCTGTTGAGTACAACTATGCAAGGATTAGATCGATGCACCGTGTTTATTAAGAGAATTTCTCGTTTTATTATGAATTGACCCATTATTAAAGGTATTTCTTTGTTTACTGGTATCAAAACTATGATAAACGTACGGTAATCTAACGCAACTTGACCTGTTGAGTACAACCGCGCAAGGATCAGATCGATCCACTGCGTAGATTCGGAGATATTCACGTTTTATTATAAATTGAGGCAAAATCAGTCGGTTTCCTTGTTTACTAATATTAAACCTTTGATAAATGTACGGCAATCTAACGCAACTCGAGCTGTTGAGTACAACTATGCAAGGATTAGATCGATGCACCGTGTTTATTAAGAGAATTTCTCGTTTTATTATGAATTGACCCATTATTAAAGGTATTTCTTTGTTTACTGGTATCAAAACTATGATAAACGTACGGTAATCTCACGCAACTTGACCTGTTGAGAGCAACCGCGCAAGGATCAGATCGATCCACCGCGTAGATTCGGAGATATTCACGTTTTATTATAAATTGAGTCAAAATCAGTTGGTTTCTTTGTGTACTATTATCATACCTATGGTAAACGTACAGTAATCTCACGCAACATGACCTGTTGAGAACAACCGCGCAAGGATCAGATCGATCCACCGCGTAGATTCGGAGATATTCACGTTTTATTATAAATTGAGTCAAAATCAGTTGGTTTCGTTGATTACTAATATCAAACCTATGATAAACGTGCGGTAATCTAACGCAACTCGAGCTGTTGAGTACAACTATGCAAGGGTTAGATCGATGCACCGCGTAGATTATGAGATATTCACGTTTTATTATAAATTGAGGCAAAATCAGTTGGTTTCTTTGTTGACTATTATCGAACCTATGGTAAACGTACGGTAATCTAACGCAACTCGAGCTGTTGAGTACAAACACGCAAGGATCAGATCGATCCACCGCGTAGATTATGAGATATTCACGTTTTATTATAAATTGAGGCAAAATCAGTTGATTTCTTTGTTTACTAATATTAAACCTTTGATAAACGTACAGTAATCTAACGCAACTCGAGCTGTTGAGTACAACTATGCAGGGATTAGATCGATGCACCGCGTTTATTCAGAGAATTTCACGTTTTATTATAAATTGTTTCAAAATCAGTTAGTTTCATTGCTCACAAGTATTAACCTATAATAAACGTAAGGTAATCTAACGCAACTCGAGCTGTTGAGTACAACTATGCAGGGATTAGATCGATGCACCTCGTTTATTCAGATAATTTCTAGTTTTATTATGAATTGACCCATTATTAAAGGTGTTCTTTGTTTACTGGTATCAAAACTATGATAAACGTACGGTAATCTAACGCATCTTGACCTGTTGAGTACAACCGCGCAAGGATCAGATCGATCCACTGCGTAGATTAGGGGATATTCACGTTTTATTATAAATTGAGACAAAATCAGTTGGTTTCGTTGTTTACTAATATTATACCTTTGATAAACGTACGGTAATCTAACGCAACTCGAGCTGTTGAGTACAACTATGCAGGGATTAGATCGATGCACCGCGTTTATTCAGAGAATATCACGTTTTATTATAAATTGTTTCAAAATCAGTTAGTTTCATTGCTCACAAGTATTAACCTATAATAAACGTAAGGTAATCTAACGCAACTCGAGCTGTTGAGTACAACTATGCAGGGATTAGATCGATGCACCTCGTTTATTCAGATAATTTCTAGTTTTATTATGAATTGACCCATTATTAAAGGTGTTCTTTGTTTACTGGTATCAAAACTACGATAAACGTACGGAAATCTCACGTAACATGACCTGTTGAGTACAACGGCGCAAGGATCAGATCGATCCACCGCGTAGATTAGGGGATATTCACGTTTTATTATAAATTGAGACAAAATCAGTTGGTTTCGTTGTTTACTAATATCAAACCTATGATAAACGTACGGTAATCTAACGCAACTCGAGCTGTTGAGTACAACTATGCAGGGATTAGATCGATGCACCGCGTGTATTCAGAGAATTTCTCGTTTTATTATGAATTGACCCATTATTAAAGGTGTTCTTTGTTTACTGGTATCAAAACTATGATAAACGTACGGTAATCTAACGCAACTTGACCTGTTGAGTACAACCGCGCAAGGATCAGATCGATCCACTGCGTAGATTCGGAGATATTCACGTTTTATTATAAATTGAGGCAAAATCAGTCGGTTTCCTTGTTTACTAATATTAAACCTTTGATAAACGTACGGTAATCTAACGCAACTCGAGCTGTTGAGTACAACTATGCAAGGATTAGATCGATGCAACGCGTTTATTCAGAGAATATATCGTTTTATTATGAATAGACCCATTATTAAAGGTGTTCTTTGTTTACTGGTATCAAAACTATGATAAACGTACGATAATCTCACGCAACTTGACCTGTTGAGTACAACGGCGCAAGGATCAGATCGATCCACCGCGTAGATTATGAGATATTCACGTTTTATTATAAATTGAGGCAAAATCAGTTGATTTCTTTGTTTACTAATATTAAACCTTTGATAAATTTACGGTAATCTAACGCAACTCGAGCTGTTGAGTACAACTATGCAAGGGTTAGATCGATGCACCGTGTTTATTCAGAGAATTTCTCGTTTTATTATGAATTGACCCATTATTCAAGGTGTTCTTTGTTTACTGGTATCAAAACTATGATAAACGTACGGTAATCTAACGCAACTTGACCTGTTGAGTACAACCGCGCAAGGAGCAGATCGATCCACCGCGTAGATTATGAGATATTCACGTTTTATTATAAATTGAGGCAAAATCAGTTGATTTCTTTGTTTACTAATATTAAACCTTTGATAAATTTACGGTAATCTAACGCAACTCGAGCTGTTGAGTACAACTATGCAAGGGTTAGATCGATGCACCGTGTTTATTCAGAGAATTTCTCGTTTTATTATGAATTGACCCATTATTCAAGGTGTTCTTTGTTTACTGGTATCAAAACTATGATAAAGGTACGGTAATCTCACGCAACTTGACCTGTTGAGTACAACCGCGCAAGGATCAGATCGATCCACTGCGTAGATTCGGAGATATTCACGTTTTATTATAAATTGAGGCAAAATCAGTCGGTTTCCTTGTTTACTAATATTAAACCTTTGATAAATGTACGGCAATCTAACGCAACTCGAGCTGTTGAGTACAACTATGCAAGGATTAGATTGATGCACCGTGTTTATTAAGAGAATTTCTCGTTTTATTATGAATTGACCCATTATTAAAGGTATTTCTTTGTTTACTGGTATCAAAACTACGATAAACGTACGGTAATCTCACGCAACTTGACCTGTTGAGTACAACCGCGCAAGGATCAGATCGATCCACTGCGTAGATTCGGAGATATTCACGTTTTATTATAAATTGAGGCAAAATCAGTCGGTTTCCTTGTTTACTAATATTAAACCTTTGATAAATGTACGGCAATCTAACGCAACTCGAGCTGTTGAGTACAACTATGCAAGGATTAGATCGATGCACCGTGTTTATTAAGAGAATTTCTCGTTTTATTATGAATTGACCCATTATTAAAGGTATTTCTTTGTTTACTGGTATCAAAACTATGATAAACGTACGGTAATCTCACGCAACTTGACCTGTTGAGAGCAACCGCGCAAGGATCAGATCGATCCACCGCGTACATTATGAGAAATTCACGTTTTATTATAAATTGTTTCAAAATCAGTTAGTTTCATTGCTCACAAGTATTAACCTATAATAAACGTAAGGTAATCTAACGCAACTCGAGCTGTTGAGTACAACTATGCAGGGATTAGATCGATGCACCTCGTTTATTCAGATAATTTCTAGTTTTATTATGAATTGACCCATTATTAAAGGTGTTCTTTGTTTACTGGTATCAAAACTATGATAAAGGTACGGTAATCTCACGCAACTTGACTTGTTGAGAACAACCGCGCAAGGATCAGATCGATCCACCGCGTAGATTCGGAGATATTCACTTTTTATTATAAATTGAGTCAAAATCAGTTGGTTTCGTTGATTACTAATATCAAACCTATGATAAACGTACGGTAATCTAACGCAACTCGAGCTGTTGAGTACAACTATGCAGGGATTAGATCGATGCACCGCGTGTATTCAGAGAATTTCTCGTTTTATTATGAATTGACCCATTATTAAAGGTGTTCTTTGTTTACTGGTATCAAAACTATGATAAACGTACGGTAATCTAACGCAACTTGACCTGTTGAGTACAACCGCGCAAGGATCAGATCGATCCACTGCGTAGATTCGGAGATATTCACGTTTTATTATAAATTGAGGCAAAATCAGTCGGTTTCCTTGTTTACTAATATTAAACCTTTGATAAACGTACGGTAATCTAACGCAACTCGAGCTGTTGAGTACAACTATGCAAGGATTAGATCGATGCAACGCGTTTATTCAGAGAATATATCGTTTTATTATGAATAGACCCATTATTAAAGGTGTTCTTTGTTTACTGGTATCAAAACTATGATAAACGTACGATAATCTCACGCAACTTGACCTGTTGAGAACAACCGCGCAAGGATCAGATCGATCCACCGCGTAGATTCGGAGATATTCACGTTTTATTATAAATTGAGTCAAAATCAGTTGGTTTCGTTGATTACTAATATCAAACCTATGATAAACGTGCGGTAATCTAACGCAACTCGAGCTGTTTAGTACAACTATGCAGGGATTAGATCGATGCACCGCGTTTATTCAGAGAATTTCTCGTTTTAATATGAATTGACCCATTATTAAAGGTGTTCTTTGTTTAGTGGGATCAAAACTACGATAAACGTACGGAAATCTCACGCAACATGACCTGTTGAGTACAACGGCGCAAGGATCAGATCGATCCACCGCGTAGATTAGGGGATATTCACGTTTTATTATAAATTGAGGCAAAATCAGTTGATTTCTTTGTTTACTAATATTAAACCTTTGATAAATTTACGGTAATCTAACGCAACTCGAGCTGTTGAGTACAACTATGCAAGGGTTAGATCGATGCACCGTGTTTATTCAGAGAATTTCTCGTTTTATTATGAATTGACCCATTATTAAAGGTATTTCTTTGTTTACTGGTATCAAAACTATGATAAACGTACGGTAATCTCACGCAACTTGACCTGTTGAGAGCAACCGCGCAAGGATCAGATCGATCCACCGCGTAGATTCGGAGATATTCACGTTTTATTATAAATTGAGTCAAAATCAGTTGGTTTCTTTGTGTACTATTATCATACCTATGGTAAACGTACAGTAATCTCACGCAACATGACCTGTTGAGAACAACCGCGCAAGGATCAGATCGATCCACCGCGTAGATTCGGAGATATTCACGTTTTATTATAAATTGAGTCAAAATCAGTTGGTTTCGTTGATTACTAATATCAAACCTATGATAAACGTGCGGTAATCTAACGCAACTCGAGCTGTTGAGTACAACTATGCAAGGGTTAGATCGATGCACCGCGTAGATTATGAGATATTCACGTTTTATTATAAATTGAGGCAAAATCAGTTGGTTTCTTTGTTGACTATTATCAAACCTATGGTAAACGTACGGTAATCTAACGCAACTCGAGCTGTTGAGTACAAACACGCAAGGATCAGATCGATCCACCGCGTAGATTATGAGATATTCACGTTTTATTATAAATTGAGGCAAAATCAGTTGATTTCTTTGTTTACTAATATTAAACCTTTGATAAACGTACAGTAATCTAACGCAACTCGAGCTGTTGAGTACAACTATGCAGGGATTAGATCGATGCACCGCGTTTATTCAGAGAATTTCACGTTTTATTATAAATTGTTTCAAAATCAGTTAGTTTCATTGCTCACAAGTATTAACCTATAATAAACGTAAGGTAATCTAACGCAACTCGAGCTGTTGAGTACAACTATGCAGGGATTAGATCGATGCACCTCGTTTATTCAGATAATTTCTAGTTTTATTATGAATTGACCCATTATTAAAGGTGTTCTTTGTTTACTGGTATCAAAACTATGATAAAGGTACGGTAATCTCACGCAACTTGACTTGTTGAGAACAACCGCGCAAGGATCAGATCGATCCACCGCGTAGATTCGGAGATATTCACTTTTTATTATAAATTGAGTCAAAATCAGTTGGTTTCGTTGATTACTAATATCAAACCTATGATAAACGTACGGTAATCTAACGCAACTCGAGCTGTTGAGTACAACTATGCAGGGATTAGATCGATGCACCGCGTGTATTCAGAGAATTTCTCGTTTTATTATGAATTGACCCATTATTAAAGGTGTTCTTTGTTTACTGGTATCAAAACTATGATAAACGTACGGTAATCTAACGCAACTTGACCTGTTGAGTACAACCGCGCAAGGATCAGATCGATCCACTGCGTAGATTCGGAGATATTCACGTTTTATTATAAATTGAGGCAAAATCAGTCGGTTTCCTTGTTTACTAATATTAAACCTTTGATAAATGTACGGCAATCTAACGCAACTCGAGCTGTTGAGTACAACTATGCAAGGATTAGATCGATGCACCGTGTTTATTAAGAGAATTTCTCGTTTTATTATGAATTGACCCATTATTAAAGGTATTTCTTTGTTTACTGGTATCAAAACTATGATAAACGTACGGTAATCTAACGCAACTTGACCTGTTGAGTACAACGGCGCAAGGATCAGATCGATCCACCGCGTAGATTATGAGATATTCACGTTTTATTATAAATTGAGGCAAAATCAGTTGGTTTCGTTGTTTACTAATATTAAACCTTTGATAAACGCAAGGTAATCTAACGCAACTCGAGCTGTTGAGTACAACTATGCAGGGATTAGATCGATGCACCTCGTTTATTCAGAGAATTTCTAGTTTTATTATGAAATGACCCATTATTAAAGGTGTTCCTTGTTTACTGGTATCAAAACTATGATAAAGGTACGGTAATCTCACGCAACTTGACCTGTTGAGAACAACCGCGCAAGGATCAGATCGATCCACCGCGTAGATTCGGAGATATTCACGTTTTATTATAAATTGAGTCAAAATCAGTTGGTTTCGTTGATTACTAATATCAAACCTATGATAAACGTGCGGTAATCTAACGCAACTCGAGCTGTTTAGTACAACTATGCAGGGATTAGATCGATGCACCGCGTTTATTCAGAGAATTTCTCGTTTTAATATGAATTGACCCATTATTAAAGGTGTTCTTTGTTTAGTGGGATCAAAACTACGATAAACGTACGGAAATCTCACGCAACATGACCTGTTGAGTACAACGGCGCAAGGATCAGATCGATCCACCGCGTAGATTAGGGGATATTCACGTTTTATTATAAATTGAGACAAAATCAGTTGGTTTCGTTGTTTACTAATATTATACCTTTGATAAACGTACGGCAATCTAACGTAACTCGAGCTGTTGAGTACAACTATGCAAGGATTAGATCGATGCACCGTGTTTATTAAGAGAATTTCTCGTTTTATTATGAATTGACCCATTATTAAAGGTATTTCTTTGTTTACTGGTATCAAAACTATGATAAACGTACGGTAATCTAACGCAACTTGACCTGTTGAGTACAACCGCGCAAGTATCAGATCGATCCACTGCGTAGATTCGGAGATATTCACGTTTTATTATAAATTGAGGCAAAATCAGTCGGTTTCCTTGTTTACTAATATTAAACCTTTGATAAATGTACGGCAATCTAACGCAACTCGAGCTGTTGAGTACAACTATGCAAGGATTAGATCGATGCACCGTGTTTATTAAGAGAATTTCTCGTTTTATTATGAATTGACCCATTATTAAAGGTATTTCTTTGTTTACTGGTATCAAAACTATGATAAACGTACGGTAATCTCACGCAACTTGACCTGTTGAGAGCAACCGCGCAAGGATCAGATCGATCCACCGCGTAGATTCGGAGATATTCACGTTTTATTATAAATTGAGTCAAAATCAGTTGGTTTCTTTGTGTACTATTATCATACCTATGGTAAACGTACAGTAATCTCACGCAACATGACCTGTTGAGAACAACCGCGCAAGGATCAGATCGATCCACCGCGTAGATTCGGAGATATTCACGTTTTATTATAAATTGAGTCAAAATCAGTTGGTTTCGTTGATTACTAATATCAAACCTATGATAAACGTGCGGTAATCTAACGCAACTCGAGCTGTTGAGTACAACTATGCAAGGGTTAGATCGATGCACCGCGTAGATTATGAGATATTCACGTTTTATTATAAATTGAGGCAAAATCAGTTGGTTTCTTTGTTGACTATTATCAAACCTATGGTAAACGTACGGTAATCTAACGCAACTCGAGCTGTTGAGTACAAACACGCAAGGATCAGATCGATCCACCGCGTAGATTATGAGATATTCACGTTTTATTATAAATTGAGGCAAAATCAGTTGATTTCTTTGTTTACTAATATTAAACCTTTGATAAACGTACAGTAATCTAACGCAACTCGAGCTGTTGAGTACAACTATGCAGGGATTAGATCGATGCACCGCGTTTATTCAGAGAATTTCACGTTTTATTATAAATTGTTTCAAAATCAGTTAGTTTCATTGCTCACAAGTATTAACCTATAATAAACGTAAGGTAATCTAACGCAACTCGAGCTGTTGAGTACAACTATGCAGGGATTAGATCGATGCACCTCGTTTATTCAGATAATTTCTAGTTTTATTATGAATTGACCCATTATTAAAGGTGTTCTTTGTTTACTGGTATCAAAACTATGATAAAGGTACGGTAATCTCACGCAACTTGACTTGTTGAGAACAACCGCGCAAGGATCAGATCGATCCACCGCGTAGATTCGGAGATATTCACTTTTTATTATAAATTGAGTCAAAATCAGTTGGTTTCGTTGATTACTAATATCAAACCTATGATAAACGTACGGTAATCTAACGAAACTCGAGCTGTTGAGTACAACTATGCAGGGATTAGATCGATGCACCGCGTGTATTCAGAGAATTTCTCGTTTTATTATGAATTGACCCATTATTAAAGGTGTTCTTTGTTTACTGGTATCAAAACTATGATAAACGTACGGTAATCTAACGCAACTTGACCTGTTGAGTACAACCGCGCAAGGATCAGATCGATCCACTGCGTAGATTCGGAGATATTCACGTTTTATTATAAATTGAGGCAAAATCAGTCGGTTTCCTTGTTTACTAATATTAAACCTTTGATAAACGTACGGTAATCTAACGCAACTCGAGCTGTTGAGTACAACTATGCAAGGATTAGATCGATGCAACGCGTTTATTCAGAGAATATATCGTTTTATTATGAATAGACCCATTATTAAAGGTGTTCTTTGTTTACTGGTATCAAAACTATGATAAACGTACGATAATCTCACGCAACTTGACCTGTTGAGTACAACGGCGCAAGGATCAGATCGATCCACCGCGTAGATTATGAGATATTCACGTTTTATTATAAATTGAGGCAAAATCAGTTGATTTCTTTGTTTACTAATATTAAACCTTTGATAAATTTACGGTAATCTAACGCAACTCGAGCTGTTGAGTACAACTATGCAAGGGTTAGATCGATGCACCGTGTTTATTCAGAGAATTTCTCGTTTTATTATGAATTGACCCATTATTCAAGGTGTTCTTTGTTTAGTGGTATCAAAACTATGATAAACGTACGGTAATCTAACGCAACTTGACCTGTTGAGTACAACCGCGCAAGGATCAGATCGATCCACCGCGTAGATTATGAGATATTCACGTTTTATTATAAATTGAGGCAAAATCAGTTGATTTCTTTGTTTACTAATATTAAACCTTTGATAAATTTACGGTAATCTAACGCAACTCGAGCTGTTGAGTACAACTATGCAAGGGTTAGATCGATGCACCGTGTTTATTCAGAGAATTTCTCGTTTTATTATGAATTGACCCATTATTCAAGGTGTTCTTTGTTTACTGGTATCAAAACTATGATAAACGTACGGTAATCTAACGCAACTTGACCTGTTGAGTACAACCGCGCAAGGATCAGATCGATCCACTGCGTAGATTCGGAGATATTCACGTTTTATTATAAATTGAGGCAAAATCAGTCGGTTTCCTTGTTTACTAATATTAAACCTTTGATAAATGTACGGCAATCTAACGCAACTCGAGCTGTTGAGTACAACTATGCAAGGATTAGATCGATGCACCGTGTTTATTAAGAGAATTTCTCGTTTTATTATGAATTGACCCATTATTAAAGGTATTTCTTTGTTTACTGGTATCAAAACTACGATAAACGTACGGTAATCTCACGCAACTTGACCTGTTGAGTACAACCGCGCAAGGATCAGATCGATCCACTGCGTAGATTCGGAGATATTCACGTTTTATTATAAATTGAGGCAAAATCAGTCGGTTTCCTTGTTTACTAATATTAAACCTTTGATAAATGTACGGCAATCTAACGCAACTCGAGCTGTTGAGTACAACTATGCAAGGATTAGATCGATGCAACGCGTTTATTCAGAGAATATATCGTTTTATTATGAATAGACCCATTATTAAAGGTGTTCTTTGTTTACTGGTATCAAAACTATGATAAACGTACGATAATCTCACGCAACTTGACCTGTTGAGTACAACGGCGCAAGGATCAGATCGATCCACCGCGTAGATTATGAGATATTCACGTTTTATTATAAATTGAGGCAAAATCAGTTGATTTCTTTGTTTACTAATATTAAACCTTTGATAAATTTACGGTAATCTAACGCAACTCGAGCTGTTGAGTACAACTATGCAAGGGTTAGATCGATGCACCGTGTTTATTCAGAGAATTTCTCGTTTTATTATGAATTGACCCATTATTCAAGGTGTTCTTTGTTTAGTGGTATCAAAACTATGATAAACGTACGGTAATCTAACGCAACTTGACCTGTTGAGTACAACCGCGCAAGGATCAGATCGATCCACCGCGTAGATTATGAGATATTCACGTTTTATTATAAATTGAGGCAAAATCAGTTGATTTCTTTGTTTACTAATATTAAACCTTTGATAAATTTACGGTAATCTAACGCAACTCGAGCTGTTGAGTACAACTATGCAAGGGTTAGATCGATGCACCGTGTTTATTCAGAGAATTTCTCGTTTTATTATGAATTGACCCATTATTCAAGGTGTTCTTTGTTTACTGGTATCAAAACTATGATAAACGTACGGTAATCTAACGCAACTTGACCTGTTGAGTACAACCGCGCAAGGATCAGATCGATCCACTGCGTAGATTCGGAGATATTCACGTTTCATTATAAATTGAGGCAAAATCAGTCGGTTTCCTTGTTTACTAATATTAAACCTTTGATAAATGTACGGCAATCTAACGCAACTCGAGCTGTTGAGTACAACTATGCAAGGATTAGATCGATGCACCGTGTTTATTAAGAGAATTTCTCGTTTTATTATGAATTGACCCATTATTAAAGGTATTTCTTTGTTTACTGGTATCAAAACTACGATAAACGTACGGTAATCTCACGCAACTTGACCTGTTGAGTACAACCGCGCAAGGATCAGATCGATCCACTGCGTAGATTCGGAGATATTCACGTTTTATTATAAATTGAGGCAAAATCAGTCGGTTTCCTTGTTTACTAATATTAAACCTTTGATAAATGTACGGCAATCTAACGCAACTCGAGCTGTTGAGTACAACTATGCAAGGATTAGATCGATGCACCGTGTTTATTAAGAGAATTTCTCGTTTTATTATGAATTGACCCATTATTAAAGGTATTTCTTTGTTTACTGGTATCAAAACTATGATAAACGTACGGTAATCTCACGCAACTTGACCTGTTGAGAGCAACCGCGCAAGGATCAGATCGATCCACCGCGTACATTATGAGAAATTCACGTTTTATTATAAATTGTTTCAAAATCAGTTAGTTTCATTGCTCACAAGTATTAACCTCTAATAAACGTAAGGTAATCTAACGCAACTCGAGCTGTTGAGTACAACTATGCAGGGATTAGATCGATGCACCTCGTTTATTCAGATAATTTCTAGTTTTATTATGAAATGACCCATTATTAAAGGTGTTCTTTGTTTAGTGGGATCAAAACTACGATAAACGTACGGAAATCTCACGCAACATGACCTGTTGAGTACAACGGCGCAAGGATCAGATCGATCCACCGCGTAGATTAGGGGATATTCACGTTTTATTATAAATTGAGACAAAATCAGTTGGTTTCGTTGTTTACTAATATTATACCTTTGATAAACGTACGGCAATCTAACGTAACTCGAGCTGTTGAGTACAACTATGCAAGGATTAGATCGATGCACCGTGTTTATTAAGAGAATTTCTCGTTTTATTATGAATTGACCCATTATTAAAGGTATTTCTTTGTTTACTGGTATCAAAACTATGATAAACGTACGGTAATCTAACGCAACTTGACCTGTTGAGTACAACCGCGCAAGTATCAGATCGATCCACTGCGTAGATTCGGAGATATTCACGTTTTATTATAAATTGAGGCAAAATCAGTCGGTTTCCTTGTTTACTAATATTAAACCTTTGATAAATGTACGGCAATCTAACGCAACTCGAGCTGTTGAGTACAACTATGCAAGGATTAGATCGATGCACCGTGTTTATTAAGAGAATTTCTCGTTTTATTATGAATTGACCCATTATTAAAGGTATTTCTTTGTTTACTGGTATCAAAACTATGATAAACGTACGGTAATCTCACGCAACTTGACCTGTTGAGAGCAACCGCGCAAGGATCAGATCGATCCACCGCGTAGATTCGGAGATATTCACGTTTTATTATAAATTGAGTCAAAATCAGTTGGTTTCTTTGTGTACTATTATCATACCTATGGTAAACGTACAGTAATCTCACGCAACATGACCTGTTGAGAACAACCGCGCAAGGATCAGATCGATCCACCGCGTAGATTCGGAGATATTCACGTTTTATTATAAATTGAGTCAAAATCAGTTGGTTTCGTTGATTACTAATATCAAACCTATGATAAACGTGCGGTAATCTAACGCAACTCGAGCTGTTGAGTACAACTATGCAATGGTTAGATCGATGCACCGCGTAGATTATGAGATATTCACGTTTTATTATAAATTGAGGCAAAATCAGTTGGTTTCTTTGTTGACTATTATCAAACCTATGGTAAACGTACGGTAATCTAACGCAACTCGAGCTGTTGAGTACAAACACGCAAGGATCAGATCGATCCACCGCGTAGATTATGAGATATTCACGTTTTATTATAAATTGAGGCAAAATCAGTTGATTTCTTTGTTTACTAATATTAAACCTTTGATAAACGTACAGTAATCTAACGCAACTCGAGCTGTTGAGTACAACTATGCAGGGATTAGATCGATGCACCGCGTTTATTCAGAGAATTTCACGTTTTATTATAAATTGTTTCAAAATCAGTTAGTTTCATTGCTCACAAGTATTAACCTATAATAAACGTAAGGTAATCTAACGCAACTCGAGCTGTTGAGTACAACTATGCAGGGATTAGATCGATGCACCTCGTTTATTCAGATAATTTCTAGTTTTATTATGAATTGACCCATTATTAAAGGTGTTCTTTGTTTACTGGTATCAAAACTATGATAAAGGTACGGTAATCTCACGCAACTTGACTTGTTGAGAACAACCGCGCAAGGATCAGATCGATCCACCGCGTAGATTCGGAGATATTCACTTTTTATTATAAATTGAGTCAAAATCAGTTGGTTTCGTTGATTACTAATATCAAACCTATGATAAACGTACGGTAATCTAACGCAACTCGAGCTGTTGAGTACAACTATGCAGGGATTAGATCGATGCACCGCGTGTATTCAGAGAATTTCTCGTTTTATTATGAATTGACCCATTATTAAAGGTGTTCTTTGTTTACTGGTATCAAAACTATGATAAACGTACGGTAATCTAACGCAACTTGACCTGTTGAGTACAACCGCGCAAGGATCAGATCGATCCACTGCGTAGATTCGGAGATATTCACGTTTTATTATAAATTGAGGCAAAATCAGTCGGTTTCCTTGTTTACTAATATTAAACCTTTGATAAACGTACGGTAATCTAACGCAACTCGAGCTGTTGAGTACAACTATGCAAGGATTAGATCGATGCAACGCGTTTATTCAGAGAATATATCGTTTTATTATGAATAGACCCATTATTAAAGGTGTTCTTTGTTTACTGGTATCAAAACTATGATAAACGTACGATAATCTCACGCAACTTGACCTGTTGAGTACAACGGCGCAAGGATCAGATCGATCCACCGCGTAGATTATGAGATATTCACGTTTTATTATAAATTGAGGCAAAATCAGTTGATTTCTTTGTTACTAATATTAAACCTTTGATAAATTTACGGTAATCTAACGCAACTCGAGCTGTTGAGTACAACTATGCAAGGGTTAGATCGATGCACCGTGTTTATTCAGAGAATTTCTCGTTTTATTATGAATTGACCCATTATTCAAGGTGTTCTTTGTTTAGTGGTATCAAAACTATGATAAACGTACGGTAATCTAACGCAACTTGACCTGTTGAGTACAACCGCGCAAGGATCAGATCGATCCACCGCGTAGATTATGAGATATTCACGTTTTATTATAAATTGAGGCAAAATCAGTTGATTTCTTTGTTTACTAATATTAAACCTTTGATAAATTTACGGTAATCTAACGCAACTCGAGCTGTTGAGTACAACTATGCAAGGGTTAGATCGATGCACCGTGTTTATTCAGAGAATTCTCGTTTTATTATGAATTGACCCATTATTCAAGGTGTTCTTTGTTTACTGGTATCAAAACTATGATAAACGTACGGTAATCTAACGCAACTTGACCTGTTGAGTACAACCGCGCAAGGATCAGATCGATCCACTGCGTAGATTCGGAGATATTCACGTTTCATTATAAATTGAGGCAAAATCAGTCGGTTCCTTGTTTACTAATATTAAACCTTTGATAAATGTACGGCAATCTAACGCAACTCGAGCTGTTGAGTACAACTATGCAAGATTAGATCGATGCACCGTGTTTATTAAGAGAATTTCTCGTTTTATTATGAATTGACCCATTATTAAAGGTATTTCTTTGTTTACTGGTATCAAAACTACGATAAACGTACGGTAATCTCACGCAACTTGACCTGTGAGTACAACCGCGCAAGGATCAGATCGATCCACTGCGTAGATTCGGAGATATTCACGTTTTATTATAAATTGAGGCAAAATCAGTCGGTTTCCTTGTTTACTAATATTAAACCTTTGATAAATGTACGGCAATCTAACGCAACTCGAGCTGTTGAGTACAACTATGCAAGGATTAGATCGATGCACCGTGTTTATTAAGAGAATTTCTCGTTTTATTATGAATTGACCCATTATTAAAGGTATTTCTTTGTTTACTGGTATCAAAACTATGATAAACGTACGGTAATCTCACGCAACTGACCTGTTGAGAGCAACCGCGCAAGGATCAGATCGATCCACCGCGTACATTATGAGAAATTCACGTTTATTATAAATGTTTCAAAATCAGTTAGTTCATTGCTCACAAGTATTAACCTCTAATAAACGTAAGGTAATCTAACGCAACTCGAGCTGTTGAGTACAACTATGCAGGGATTAGATCGATGCACCTCGTTTATTCAGATAATTTCTAGTTTTATTATGAAATGACCCATTATTAAAGGTGTTCTTTGTTTAGTGGGATCAAAACTACGATAAACGTACGGAAATCTCACGCAACATGACCTGTTGAGTACAACGGCGCAAGGATCAGATCGATCCACCGCGTAGATTAGGGATATTCACGTTTATTATAAATGAGACAAAATCAGTTGGTTTCGTTGTTTACTAATATATAACCTTTGATAAACGTACGCAATCTAACGTAACTCGAGCTGTTGAGTACAACTATGCAAGGATTAGATCGATGCACCGTGTTATTAAGAGAATTTCTCGTTTTATTATGAATTGACCCATTATTAAAGGTATTTCTTTGTTTACTGGTATCAAAACTATGATAAACGTACGGTAATCTAACGCAACTTGACCTGTTGAGTACAACCGCGCAAGTATCAGATCGATCCACTGCGTAGATTCGGAGATATTCACGTTTATTATAAATTGAGGCAAAATCAGTCCGGTTTCCTTGTTTACTAATATTAAACCTTTGATAAATGTACGGCAATCTAACGCAACTCGAGCTGTTGAGTACAACTATGCAAGGATTAGATCGATGCACCGGTTTATTAAGAGAATTTCTCGTTTTATTATGAATTGACCCATTATTAAAGGTATTTCTTTGTTTACTGGTATCAAAACTATGATAAACGTACGGTAATCTCACGCAACTTACCTGTTGAGAGCAACCGCGCAAGGATCAGATCGATCCACCGCGTAGATTCGGAGATATTCACGTTTTATTATAAATTGAGTCAAAATCAGTTGGTTTCTTTGTGTACTATTATCATACCTATGGTAAACTACAGTAATCTCACGCAACATGACCTGTTGAGAACAACCGCGCAAGGATCAGATCGATCCACCGCGTAGATTCGGAATATTCACGTTTTATTATAAATTGATCAAAATCAGTTGTTTCGTTGATTACTAATATCAAACCTATGATAAACGTGCGGAATCTAACGCAACTCGAGCTTTGAGTACAACTATCCAATGGTTAGATCGATGCACCGCGTAGATTATGAGATATTCACGTTTTATTATAAATTGAGGCAAAATCAGTGGTTTCTTTGTTGACTATATCAACCTATGTAAACGTACGGTAATCTAACGCAACTCGAGCTGTTGAGTACAAACACGCAAGGATCAATCGATCCACCCGTAATTATGAATATTCACGTTTTATTATAAATTGAGGCAAAATCAGTTGATTTCTTTGTTTACTAATATTAAACCTTTGATAAACGTACAGTAATCTAACGCAACTCGAGCTGTTGAGTACAACTATGCAGGATTAGATCGATTGCACCTGTTTATTCAGATAATTTCTCGTTTTATTATGAATTGACCCATTATTAAAGGTTCTTTTGTTTACTGTATCAAAACTATGATAAACGTACGGTAATCTCACGCGCAAACTTGACTTGAGAAACAACCGCGCAAGGATCAGATCGATCCACCGCGTAGATTCGGAGATATTCACTTTTTATTATAAATTGAGCAAAATCAGTTGGTTTCGTTGATTACTAATATCAAACCTATGATAAACGTACGGTAATCTAACGCAACTCGAGCTGTTGAGTACAACTATGCAGGGATTAGATCGATGCACCGCGTGTATTCAGAGAATTTCTCGTTTTATTATGAATTGACCCATTATTAAAGGTGTTCTTTGTTTACTGGTATCAAAACTATGATAAACGTACGGTAATCTAACGCAACTTGACCTGTTTGAGTACAACCGCGCAAGGATCAGATCGATCCACTGCGTAGATTCGGAGATATTCACGTTTTATTATAAATTGAGGCAAAATCAGTCGGTTCCTTGTTTACTAATATTAAACCTTTGATAAACGTACGGTAATCTAACGCAACTCGAGCTGTTGAGTACAACTATGCAAGGATTAGATCGATGCAACGCGTTTATTCAGAGAATATATCGTTTTATATGAATAGACCCATTATTAAAGGTGTTCTTTGTTTACTGGTATCAAAACTATGATAAACGTACGATAATCTCACGCAACTTGACCTGTTGAGTACAACGGCGCAAGGATCAGATCGATCCACCGCGTAGATTATGAGATATTCACGTTTTATGATAAATTGAGGCAAAATCAGTTGATTTCTTTGTTTACTAATATTAAACCTTTGATAAATTTACGGTAATCTAAGCGCAACTCGAGCTGTGAGTACAACTATGCAAGGGTTAGATCGATGCACCGTGTTTATTCAGAGAATTTCTCGTTTTATTATGAATTGACCCATTATTCAAGGTGTTCTTTGTTTACTGGTATCAAAACTATGATAAACGTACGGTAATCTAACGCAACTTGACCTGTTGAGTACAACCGCGCAAGGATCAGATCGATCCACCGCGTAGATTATGAGATATTCACGTTTTATTATAAATTGAGGCAAAATCAGTTGATTTCTTTGTTATAATATTCCTTTGAAATTTACGGTAATCTACGCAACTCGAGCTGTTGAGTACAACTATGCAAGGGTTAGATCGATGCACCGTGTTATAAGAGAATTCTCGTTTTATTATGAATTGACCATTATTAAGTGTTCTTGTTTACTGTATCAACTAGAAAACGTACGGTAATCTACGCAACTTGACCTGTTGAGTACAACCGCGCAAGGATCAGATCGATCCACTGCGTAGATTCTGAGATATTCACGTTTTATTATAAATTGAGGCCAAAATCAGTCGGTTTCCTTGTTTACTAATATTTTATACCTTTGATAAATTACGGCATCTAACCGCAACTCGAGCTGTTGAGTACAACTATGCAGGGATTAGATCGATGGCAACCGCGTTTATTAGAGATATATCTCGTTTATTATGAATTGACCCATTATTAAAGGTTTTCTTTGTTTACTGGTATCAAAACTACGATAAACGACGGAAATCTACGCAACTGACCTGTTGAGTACAACGGCGCAAGGATCAGATCGATCCACCGCGTAGATTAGGGATATTCACGTTTTTATTATAATTGAGGCAAAATCAGTTGGTTTCGTTGTTTACTAATATTATACCTTTGATAAACGTACGGTAATCTAACGCAACTCGAGCTGTTGAGTACAACTATGCAAGGATTAGGTCGATGCACCCGCGTTTATTCAGAGAATATATCGTTTTATTATGAAATAGACCCATATTAAAGGTGTTCTTTGTTTACTGGTATCAAAACTATGATAAAGTACGTAATCTCACGCAACTTGACCTGTTGAGAACAACCGGCGCAAGGATCAGATCGATCCACCGCGTAGATTGAGATATTCACGTTTTATATAAATTGAGGCAAAATCAGTTGATTTCTTTGTTTACTAATATAAACCTTTGATAAATTTACGGTAATCTAACGCAACTCGAGCTGTTGAGTACAACTATGCAAGGGTTAGATCTATGCACCGTGTTTATTCAGAGAATTTCTCGTTTTATTGTGAATTGACCCATTATTCAAGGTGTTCTTTGTTTACTGGGTATCAAACTATGATAAACGTACGGTAATCTAACGCAACTGACCTGTTGAGTACAACCGCGCAAGGATCAGATCGATCCACTGCGTAGATTCGGAGATATTCACGTTTTATTATAAATTGAGGCAAAATCAGTCGGTTTCCTTGTTTACTAATATTAAACCTTTGATAAATGTACGGCAATCTAACGCAACTCGAGCTGTTGAGTACAACTATGCAAAGGATTAGATCGATGCACCGTGTTTATTAAGAGAATTTCTCGTTTTATTATGAATTGACCCATTATTAAAGGTATTTCTTTGTTTACTGGTATCAAAACTAGATAAACGTACGGTAATCTAACGCAACTTGACCTGTTGAGTACAACGCGCAAGGATCAGATCGATCCACTGCGTAGATTCGGAGATATTCACGTTTTATTATAAATTGAGGCAAAATCAGTCGGTTTCCTTGTTTACTAATATTAAACCTTTGATAAATGTACGGCAATCTAACGCAACTCGAGCTGTTGAGTACAACTATGCAAGGATTAGATCGATGCACCGTGTTTATTAAGAGAATTTCTCGTTTTATTATGAATTGACCCATTATTAAAGGTATTTCTTTGTTTACTGGTATCAAAACTATGATAAAACGTACGGTAATCTCACGCAACTTGACCTGTTGAGAGCAACCGCGCAAGGATCAGATCGATCCACCGCGTAATTAGAGAATTCACGTTTTATTATAATTGTTTCAAAATCAGTTGTTTCTTGCTACAATATTACCTCTAATAAACGTAAGTAATCTAACGCAACTCGACTGTTGAGTACAACTATCAGGATTAGATCGATGCAACGCGTTTATTCAGAGTATATCTCGTTTTATTATGAATAGACCCATTATTAAAGTGTTCTTGTTACTGTATCAAAACTATGATAAACGTCGGTAATCTAACGCATCTTGACCTGTTGAGTACAACGGCGCAAGGATAGATCGATCCCGCGTAGATTCGAGATATTCACGTTTTATTATAAATTGAGTCAAAATCAGTTGGTTTCTTTGTGTACTATTATCAACTATGGTAAACGTACAGTAATCTCACGCAACTGACTGTTGAGAACAACCGCGCAAGGATCAGATCGATCCACCGCGTAGATTCTGAGATATTCACGTTTTATTATAAATTGAGTCAAAATCAGTTGGTTTCGTTGATTACTAATACAAACCTATGATAACGTGCGGTAATCTAACGCAACTCGAGCTGTTGAGTACAACTATGCAGGGATTAGATCGATGCACCGCGTTTATTCAGAGAATTTCTCGTTTTATTATGAATTGACCCATTATTAAAGGTGTTCTTTGTTTACTGGTATCAAAACTACGATAAACGTACGGAAATCTCACGCAACTTGACCTGTTGAGACAACGCGCAAGGATCAGATCATCCACCGCGTAGATTCGGAGATATTCACGTTTTATTATAAATTGAGTCAAAATCAGTTGGTTTTTTGTTACTATTATCATACCTATGGTAAACGTACAGTAATCAAACGCAACTCGAGCTGTTGAGTACAACGGTGCAAGGATCAGATCGATCCACCGCGTAGATTCGGAGATATTCACGTTTTATTATAAATTGAGTCAAAATCAGTTGGTTTCGTTGATTACTAATATCAAACCTATGATAAACGTACGGTAATCTAACGCAACTCGAGCTGTTGAGTACAACTATGCAGGGATTAGATCGATGCACCTCGTTTATTCAGAGAATTTCTAGTTTTATTATGAATTGACCCATTATTAAAGGTGTTCTTTGTTTACTGGTATCACAACTATGATAAAGGTACTGTAATATCACGCAACTTGACCTGTTGAGAACAACCGCGCAAGGATCAGATCGATCCACCGCGTAGATTCGGAGATATTCACGTTTTATTATAAATTGAGGCAAAATCAGTTGATTTCTTTGTTTACTAATATTAAACCTTTGATAAATTTACGGTAATCTAACGCAACTCGAGCTGTTGAGTACAACTATGCAAGGGTTAGATCGATGCACCGTGTTTATTCAGAGAATTTCTCGTTTTATTGTGAATTGACCCATTATTCAAGGTGTTCTTTGTTTACTGGTATCAAAACTATGATAAACGTACGGTAATCTAACGCAACTTGACCTGTTGAGTACAACCGCGCAAGGATCAGATCGATCCACGCGTAGATTCGGAGATATTCACGTTTTATTATAAATTGAGGCAAAATCAGTCGTTTCCTTTGTTTACTAATATTAAACCTTTGATAAATGTACGGAATCTAACGCAACTCGAGCTGTTGAGTACAACTATGGCAAGGGTTAGATCGATGCACCGTGTTATTAAGAGAATTTCTCGTTTTATTATGAATTGACCCATTATTAAAGTATTTCTTTGTTTACTGGTATCAAAACTACGATAAACGTACGGTAATCTCACGCATCTTGACCTGTTGAGTACAACCGCGCAAGGATCAGATCGATCCACTGCGTAGATTCGGAGATATTCACGTTTTATTATAAATTGAGGCAAAATCAGTCGGTTTCTTTGTTTACTAATATTAAACCTTTGATAAATGTACGGCAATCTAACGCAATTCGAGCTGTTGAGTACAACTATGCAGGGATTAGATCGATGCAACGCGTTTATTCAGAGTATATCTCGTTTTATTATGAATGACCCATTATTAAAGTGTTCTTTGTTTACTGGTATCAAAACTACGATAAACGTACGGTAATCTCACGCATCTTGACCTGTTGAGTACAACCGCGCAAGGATCAGATCGATCCACTGCGTAGATTCGGAGATATTCACGTTTTATTATAAATTGAGGCAAAATCAGTCGGTTTCTTTGTTTACTAATATTAAAACCTTTGATAAATGTACGGCAATCTAACGCAATTCGAGCTGTTGAGTACAACTATGCAGGGATTAGATCGATGCAACGCGTTTATTCAGAGTAATCTCGTTTTATTATGAATAGACCCATTATTAAAAGTGTTCTTTGTTTACTGGTATCAAAACTATGATAAACATACGGTAATCTAACGCATCTTGACCTGTTGAGTACAACGGCGCAAGGATCAGATCGATGCACCGCGTAGATTATGAGATATTCACGTTTTATTATAAATTGAGGCAAAATCAGTTGGTTTCTTTGTTTACTATTATCAAACCTATGTAAACGTACGGTAATCTAACGCAACTCGAGCTGTTGAGTACAAACACGCAAGGATAGATCGATCCACCGCGTGATTATGAGATATTCACGTTTTATTATAAATTGAGGCAAAATCAGTTGATTTCTTTGTTTACTAATATTAAACCTTGATAAATGTACGGTAATCTAACGCAACTAGAGCTGTTGAGTACAACCGCGCAAGGATCAGATCGATCCACTGCGTAGATTCGGAGATATTCACGTTTTATTATAAATGAGGCAAAATCAGTTGGTTTCGTTGTTTACTAATATTAAACCTTTGATAAACGTAAGGTAATCTAACGCAACTCGAGCTGTTGAGTACAACTATGCAGGATTAGATCGATGCACCTCGTTTATTCAGAGAATTTCTAGTTTTATTATGAATTGACCCATTATTAAAGGTGTTCTTTGTTTACTGGTATCAAAACTACGATAAACGTACGGAAATCTCACGCAACTTGACCTGTTGAGAACAACCGCGCAAGGATCAGATCAATCCACCGCGTAGATTCGGAGATATTCACGTTTTATTATAAATTGAGTCAAAATCAGTTGGTTTCTTTGTGTACTATTATCATACCTATGGTAAACGTACAGTAATCAAACGCAACTCGAGCTGTTGAGTACAACGGTGCAAGGATCAGATCGATCCACTGCGTAGATTCGGAGATATTCACGTTTTATTATAAATTGAGGCAAAATCAGTTGATTTCTTTGTTTACTAATATTAAACCTTTGATAAATTTACGGTAATCTAACGCAACTCGAGCTGTTGAGTACAACTATGCAAGGGTTAGATCGATGCACCGTGTTTATTCAGAGAATTTCTCGTTTTATTATGAATTGACCCATTATTCAAGGTGTTCTTTGTTTACTGGTATCAAAACTATGATAAACGTACGGTAATCTAACGCATCTTGACCTGTTGAGTACAACCGCGCAAGGATCAGATCGATCCACTGCGTAGATTCGGAGATATTCAGGTTTTATTATAAATTGAGTCAAAATCAGGTGGTTTCGTTGATTACTAATATCAAACCTATGATAAACGTACGGTAATCTAACGCAACTCGAGCTGTTGAGTACAACTATGCAGGGATTAGATCGATGCACCGCGTTTATTCAGAGAATTTCTCGTTTTATTATGAATTGACCATTATTAAGGTGTTCTTTGTTTACTGGTATCAAAACTATGATAAACGTACGATAATCTCACGCAACTTGACCTGTGAGTACAACGCGCAAGGATCAGATCGATCCACCGCGTAGATTATGAGATATTCACGTTTTATTATAAATTGAGGCAAAATCAGTTGATTTCTTTGTTTACTAATATTAAACCTTTGATAAATTTACGGTAATCTAACGCAACTCGAGCTGTTGAGTACAACTAGCAAGGGTTAGATCGATGCACCGTGTTTATTCAGAGATTCTCGTTTTATGTGAATTGACCATTATCAGGTGTTCTTTGTTTACTGTATCAAACTATGATAAACGTACGGTATCTAACGCACTTGACCTGTTGAGTACAACCGCGCAAGGATCAGATCGATCCATGCGTAGATTCGGAGATATTCACGTTTTATTATAAATTGAGGCAAAATCAGTCGGTTTCCTTGTTTACTAATATTAAACCTTTGATAAATGTACGGTAATCTAACGCAATTCGAGCTGTTGAGTACAACTATGCAGGGATTAGATCGATGCAACGCGTTTATTCAGAGATTATCTCGTTTTATTATGAATAGACCCATTATTAAAGTGTTCTTTGTTTACTGGTATCAAAACTACGATAAACGTACGGTAATCTCACGCATCTTGACCTGTTGAGTACAACCGCGCAAGGATCAGATCGATCCACTGCGTAGATTCGGAGATATTCACGTTTTATTATAAATTGAGGCAAAATCAGTCGGTTTCTTTGTTTACTATATTAACCTTTGATAAATGTACGGCAATCTAACGCAATTCGAGCTGTTGAGTACTATGAGATTGATCGATGCAACGCTTTATTAGAGTATATCTCGTTTTATTTATGAATGACCCATTATTAAAAGTGTTCTTTGTTTACTGGTATCAAAACTATGATAAACGTACTAATCTAACGCATTTGACTGTTGAGTACAACGGCGCAAGGCATCAGATCGATGCCACCGCGTAGATTATGAGATATTCACGTTTTATTATAAATTGAGGCAAAATCAGTTGGTTTCTTTGTTTACTATTATCAAACCTATGGTAAAACGTACGGTAATCTAACGCAACTCGAGCTGTTGAGTACAACACGCAAGGATCAGATCGATCCACCGCGTAGATTTATGAGATATTCACGTTTTATTATAATTGAGGCCAAATCAGGTGATTTCTTTGTTTACTAATATTAAACCTTTGATAAATGTACGGTAATCTAACGCAACTAGAAGCTGTTGAGTACAACCGCGCCAAGGATCAGATCGATCCACTGCGTAGATTATGAGATATTCACGTTTTATTATAAATTGAGGCAAAATCAGTTGATTTCTTTGTTTACTAATATAAACCTTTGATAAACGTAAGGTAATCTAACGCAACTCGAGCTGTTGAGTACAAACTATGCAGGGATTAGATCGATGCACCCGGTTTATTCAGAGAATTTCTAGTTTTATTATGAATTGACCCATTATTAAGGTGTTCTTTGTTTACTGGTATCAAACTATGATAAAGGTACGGTAATCTCACGCAACTTGACCTGTGAGAACAACCGCGCAAGGATCAGATCGATCCACCGCGTAGATTATGAGATATTCACGTTTTATTATAAATTGAGCAAAATCAGTTGATTTCGTTGTTACTAATATAAACCTTGATAAAGTACGGTAATCTAACGCAACTCGAGCTGTTGAGTACAACTATGCAGGGTTAGATCGATGCACCGGTTTATTCAGAGAATTTCTCGTTTATTGTGAATTGACCCATTATTAAGGTGTTCTTTGTTTACTGGTATCAAAACTATGATAAACGTACGGTAATCTAACGCAACTTGACCTGTTGAGTACAACCGCGCAAGGATCAGATCGATCCACGCGTAGATTATGAGATATTCACGTTTTATTATAAATTGAGGCAAAATCAGTTGGTTTCTTTGTTTACTAATATTAAACCTTTGATAAATGTACGGTAATCTAACGCAACTCGAGCTGTTGAGTACAACTATGCAGGGTTAGATCGATGCAACGCGTTTATTCAGAGAATATCTCGTTTTATTATGAATAGACCCATTATTAAGGTGTTCTTTGTTTACTGGTATCAAAACTAGATAAACGTACGGTAATCTAACGCATCTTGACCTGTTGAGTACAACCGCGCAAGGATCAGATCGATCCACTGCGTAGATTCGGAGATATTCACGTTTTATTATAAATTGAGGCAAAATCAGTCGGTTTCTTTGTTTACTAATATTAAACCTTTGATAAATGTACCGGCAATCTAACGCAATCGAGCTGTTGAGTACAACTATGCAGGGATTAGATCGATGCAACGCGTTTATTCAGAGTATATCTCGTTTTATTATGAATAGACCCATTATTAAAAGTGTTCTTTGTTTACTGGTATCAAAACTATGATAAACGTACGGTATCTAACGCATCTTGACCTGTTGAGTACAACGCGCAAGGATCAGATCGATGCACGCGTAGATTATGAGATATTCACGTTTTATTATAAATTGAGGCAAAATCAGTTGGTTTCTTTGTTTACTATATAAACCTTGATAAATGTACGGTAATCTAACGCAACTCGAGCTGTTGAGTACAAACTATGCAAGGGATTAATCGATGCACGCGTTTATTAGAGATATTCTCGTTTATTATGAATTGACCCAATTAAAAGTGTTTCTTTGTTTACTAATAAAACTATGATAAACGTACGGTAATCTAACGCAACTTGAGCTGTTGAGTACAACCGCGCAAGGATCAGATCGATCCACCGCGTAGATTATGAGATATTCACGTTTTATTATAAATTGAGGCAAAATCAGTTGGTTTCTTTGTTTACTAATATTAAACCTTTGATAAACGTACGGTAATCTAACGCAACTCGAGCTGTTGAGTACAACTATGCAGGGATTAGATCGATGCACCGCGTTTATTCAGAGAATTTCTCGTTTTATTATGAATTGACCCATTATTAAAGGTGTTCTTTGTTTACTGGTATCAAAACTATGATAAACGTACGGTAATCTCACGCAACTTGACCTGTTGAGTACAACCGCGCAAGGATCAGATCGATCCACCGCGTAGATTCGGAGATATTCACGTTTTATTATAAATTGAGGCAAAATCAGTTGGTTTCGTTGTTTACTAATATTAAACCTTTGATAAACGTACGGTAATCTAACGCAACTCGAGCTGTTGAGTACAACTATGCAGGATTAGATCGATGCACCGCGTTTATTCAGAGAATTTCTCGTTTTATTATGAATTGACCCATTATTAAAGGTGTTCTTTGTTTACTGGTATCAAAACTATGATAAACGTACGGTAATCTCACGCAACTTGACCTGTTGAGTACAACCGCGCAAGGATCAGATCGATCCACCGCGTAGATTATGAGATATTCACGTTTTATTATAAATTGAGGCAAAATCAGTTGGTTTCTTTGTTTACTAATATTAAACCTTTGATAAACGTACGGTAATCTAACGCAACTCGAGCTGTTGAGTACAACTATGCAAGGATTAGATCGATGCACCGTGTTTATTCAGAGAATTTCTCGTTTTATTATGAATTGACCCATTATTAAAGGTGTTCTTTGTTTACTGGTATCAAAACTATGATAAACGTACGGTAATCTAACGCAACTTGACCTGTTGAGTACAACCGCGCAAGGATCAGATCGATCCACCGCGTAGATTCGGAGATATTCACGTTTTATTATAAATTGAGGCAAAATCAGTTGGTTTCTTTGTTTACTAATATTAAACCTTTGATAAACGTACGGTAATCTAACGCAACTCGAGCTGTTGAGTACAACTATGCAAGGATTAGATCGATGCACCGCGTTTATTCAGAGAATATTCTCGTTTTATTATGAATTGACCCATTATTAAAGGTGTTCTTTGTTTACTGGTATCAAAACTATGATAAACGTACGGTAATCTCACGCAACTTGACCTGTTGAGTACAACCGCGCAAGGATCAGATCGATCCACCGCGTAGATTCGGAGATATTCACGTTTTATTATAAATTGAGGCAAAATCAGTTGGTTTCTTTGTTTACTAATATTAAACCTTTGATAAACGTACGGTAATCTAACGCAACTCGAGCTGTTGAGTACAACTATGCAGGGATTAGATCGATGCACCGCGTTTATTCAGAGAATTTCTCGTTTTATTATGAATTGACCCATTATTAAAAGTGTTCTTTGTTTACTGGTATCAAAACTATGATAAACGTACGGTAATCTAACGCAACTTGACCTGTTGAGTACAACGGCGCAAGGATCAGATCGATCCACCGCGTAGATTATGAGATATTCACGTTTTATTATAAATTGAGGCAAAATCAGTTGGTTTCTTTGTTTACTAATATCAAACCTTTGATAAACGTACGGTAATCTAACGCAACTCGAGCTGTTGAGTACAACTATGCAAGGATTAGATCGATGCACCGCGTTTATTCAGAGAATTTCTCGTTTTATTATGAATTGACCCATTATTCAAGGTGTTCTTTGTTTACTGGTATCAAAACTATGATAAACGTACGGTAATCTAACGCAACTTGACCTGTTGAGTACAACCGCGCAAGGATCAGATCGATCCACTGCGTAGATTCGGAGATATTCACGTTTTATTATAAATTGAGGCAAAATCAGTTGGTTTCGTTGTTTACTAATATTAAACCTTTGATAAACGTACGGTAATCTAACGCAACTCGAGCTGTTGAGTACAACTATGCAGGGATTAGATCGATGCACCGCGTTTATTCAGAGAATATCTCGTTTTATTATGAATTGACCCATTATTAAAAGTGTTCTTTGTTTACTGGTATCAAAACTACGATAAACGTACGGTAATCTCACGCAACTTGACCTGTTGAGTACAACCGCGCAAGGATCAGATCGATCCACCGCGTAGATTCGGAGATATTCACGTTTTATTATAAATTGAGGCAAAATCAGTTGGTTTCTTTGTTTACTATTATCAAACCTATGGTAAACGTACGGTAATCTAACGCAACTCGAGCTGTTGAGTACAACACGCAAGGATCAGATCGATCCACCGCGTAGATTCGGAGATATTCACGTTTTATTATAAATTGAGGCAAAATCAGTTGGTTTCTTTGTTTACTAATATTAAACCTTTGATAAACGTACGGTAATCTAACGCAACTCGAGCTGTTGAGTACAACTATGCAGGGATTAGATCGATGCACCGCGTTTATTCAGAGAATTTCTCGTTTTATTATGAATTGACCCATTATTAAAGGTGTTCTTTGTTTACTGGTATCAAAACTATGATAAACGTACGGTAATCTAACGCAACTTGACCTGTTGAGTACAACGGCGCAAGGATCAGATCGATGCACCGCGTAGATTATGAGATATTCACGTTTTATTATAAATTGAGGCAAAATCAGTTGGTTTCTTTGTTTACTATTATCAAACCTATGATAAACGTACGGTAATCTAACGCAACTCGAGCTGTTGAGTACAAACTACGCAAGGATCAGATCGATCCACCGCGTAGATTATGAGATATTCACGTTTTATTATAAATTGAGGCAAAATCAGTTGTTTCTTTGTTTACTAATATTAAACCTATGATAAACGTACGGTAATCTAACGCAACTTGAGCTGTTGAGTACAACCGCGCAAGGATCAGATCGATCCACCGCGTAGATTCGGAGATATTCACGTTTTATTATAAATTGAGGCAAAATCAGTTGGTTTCGTTGTTTACTAATATTAAACCTTTGATAAACGTACGGTAATCTAACGCAACTCGAGCTGTTGAGTACAACTATGCAGGGATTAGATCGATGCACCGCGTTTATTCAGAGAATTTCTCGTTTTATTATGAATTGACCCATTATTAAAGGTGTTCTTTGTTTACTGGTATCAAAACTATGATAAACGTACGGTAATCTCACGCAACTTGACCTGTTGAGTACAACCGCGCAAGGATCAGATCGATCCACTGCGTAGATTCGGAGATATTCACGTTTTATTATAAATTGAGTCAAAATCAGTTGGTTTCGTTGTTTACTAATATCAAACCTATGATAAACGTACGGTAATCTAACGCAACTCGAGCTGTTGAGTACAACTATGCAGGGATTAGATCGATGCACCGCGTTTATTCAGAGAATTTCTCGTTTTATTATGAATTGACCCATTATTAAAGGTGTTCTTTGTTTACTGGTATCAAAACTACGATAAACGTACGGTAATCTCACGCAACTTGACCTGTTGAGTACAACCGCGCAAGGATCAGATCGATCCACCGCGTAGATTCGGAGATATTCACGTTTTATTATAAATTGAGTCAAAATCAGTTGGTTTCGTTGTTTACTAATATCAAACCTATGATAAACGTACGGTAATCTAACGCAACTCGAGCTGTTGAGTACAACTATGCAGGGATTAGATCGATGCAACGCGTTTATTCAGAGAATATCTCGTTTTATTATGAATTGACCCATTATTAAAAGTGTTCTTTGTTTACTGGTATCAAAACTATGATAAACGTACGGTAATCTAACGCAACTTGACCTGTTGAGTACAACGGCGCAAGGATCAGATCGATGCACCGCGTAGATTATGAGATATTCACGTTTTATTATAAATTGAGGCAAAATCAGTTGGTTTCTTTGTTTACTATTATCAAACCTATGATAAACGTACGGTAATCTAACGCAACTCGAGCTGTTGAGTACAACATGCAAGGATCAGATCGATCCACCGCGTAGATTATGAGATATTCACGTTTTATTATAAATTGACCCAAAATCAGTTGATTTCTTTGTTTACTAATATAAACCTATGATAAACGTACGGTAATCTAACGCAACTAGAGCTGTTGAGTACAACCGCGCAAGGATCAGATCGATCCACTGCGTAGATTCGGAGATATTCACGTTTTATTATAAATTGAGGCAAAATCAGTTGGTTTCGTTGTTTACTAATATTAAACCTTTGATAAACGTACGGTAATCTAACGCAACTCGAGCTGTTGAGTACAACTATGCAGGGATTAGATCGATGCACCGCGTTTATTCAGAGAATTTCTCGTTTTATTATGAATTGACCCATTATTAAAGGTGTTCTTTGTTTACTGGTATCAAAACTATGATAAACGTACGGAAATCTCACGCAACTTGACCTGTTGAGTACAACCGCGCAAGGATCAGATCGATCCACCGCGTAGATTCGGAGATATTCACGTTTTATTATAAATTGAGTCAAAATCAGTTGGTTTCTTTGTTACTATTATCAAACCTATGATAAACGTACGGTAATCTAACGCAACGAGCTGTTGAGTACAACGGTGCAAGGATCAGATCGATCCACCGCGTAGATTCGGAGATATTCACGTTTTATTAATAATTGAGCAAAATCAGTTGATTTCTTTGTTTACTAATATTAAACCTATGATAAACGTACGGTAATCTAACGCAACTCGAGCTGTTGAGTACAACTATGCAAGGATTAGATCGATGCACCGTGTTTATTCAGAGAATTTCTCGTTTTATTATGAATTGACCCATTATTCAAGGTGTTCTTTGTTTACTGGTATCAAAACTATGATAAACGTACGGTAATCTAACGCAACTTGACTGTTGAGTACAACCGCGCAAGGATCAGATCGATCCACTGCGTAGATTCGGAGATATTCACGTTTTATTATAAATTGAGCAAAATCAGGTGGTTTCGTTTGATTACTAATATCAAAACCTATGATAAACGTACGGTAATCTAACGCAACTCGAGCTGTTGAGTACAACTATGCAGGGATTAGATCGATGCACCGCGTTTATTCAGAGAATTTCTCGTTTTATTATGAATTGACCCATTATTAAAGGTGTTCTTTGTTTACTGGTATCAAAACTATGATAAACGTACGATAATCTCACGCAACTTGACCTGTTGAGTACAACCGCGCAAGGATCAGATCGATCCACCGCGTAGATTATGAGATATTCACGTTTTATTATAAATTGAGGCAAAATCAGTTGATTTCTTTGTTTACTAATATTAAACCTTTGATAAATTTACGGTAATCTAACGCAACTCGAGCTGTTGAGTACAACTATGCAAGGGTTAGATCGATGCACCGTGTTTATTCAGAGAATTTCTCGTTTTATTGTGAATTGACCCATTATTCAAGGTGTTCTTTGTTTACTGGTATCAAAACTATGATAAACGTACGGTAATCTAACGCAACTTGACCTGTTGAGTACAACCGCGCAAGGATCAGATCGATCCACTGCGTAGATTCGGAGATATTCACGTTTTATTATAAATTGAGGCAAAATCAGTCGGTTTCCTTGTTTACTAATATTAAACCTTTGATAAATGTACGGTAATCTAACGCAATTCGAGCTGTTGAGTACAACTATGCAGGGATTAGATCGATGCAACGCGTTTATTCAGAGTATATCTCGTTTTATTATGAATAGACCCATTATTAAAAGTGTTCTTTGTTTACTGGTATCAAAACTACGATAAACGTACGGTAATCTCACGCATCTTGACCTGTTGAGTACAACCGCGCAAGGATCAGATCGATCCACTGCGTAGATTCGGAGATATTCACGTTTTATTATAAATTGAGGCAAAATCAGTCGGTTTCTTTGTTTACTAATATTAAACCTTTGATAAATGTACGGCAATCTAACGCAATTCGAGCTGTTGAGTACAACTATGCAGGGATTAGATCGATGCAACGCGTTTATTCAGAGTATATCTCGTTTTATTATGAATAGACCCATTATTAAAAGTGTTCTTTGTTTACTGGTATCAAAACTATGATAAACGTACGGTAATCTAACGCATCTTGACCTGTTGAGTACAACGGCGCAAGCATCAGATCGATGCACCGCGTAGATTATGAGATATTCACGTTTTATTATAAATTGAGGCAAAATCAGTTGGTTTCTTTGTTTACTATTATCAAACCTATGGTAAACGTACGGTAATCTAACGCAACTCGAGCTGTTGAGTACAAACACGCAAGGATCAGATCGATCCACCGCGTAGATTATGAGATATTCACGTTTTATTATAAATTGAGGCAAAATCAGTTGATTTCTTTGTTTACTAATATTAAACCTTTGATAAATGTACGGTAATCTAACGCAACTAGAGCTGTTGAGTACAACCGCGCAAGGATCAGATCGATCCACTGCGTAGATTATGAGATATTCACGTTTTATTATAAATTGAGGCAAAATCAGTTGATTTCTTTGTTTACTAATATTAAACCTTTGATAAACGTAAGGTAATCTAACGCAACTCGAGCTGTTGAGTACAACTATGCAGGGATTAGATCGATGCACCTCGTTTATTCAGAGAATTTCTAGTTTTATTATGAATTGACCCATTATTAACGGTGTTCTTTGTTTACTGGTATCAAATCTATGATAAAGGTACGGTAATCTCACGCAACTTGACCTGTTGAGAACAACCGCGCAAGGATCAGATCGATCCACCGCGTAGATTCGGAGATATTCACGTTTTATTATAAATTGAGTCAAAATCAGTTGGTTTCGTTGATTACTAATATCAAACCTATGATAAACGTACGGTAATCTAACGCAACTCGAGCTGTTGAGTACAACTATGCAGGGATTAGATCGATGCACCGCGTTTATTCAGAGAATTTCTCGTTTTATTATGAATTGACCCATTATTAAAGGTGTTCTTTGTTTACTGGTATCAAAACTATGATAAACGTACGATAATCTCACGCAACTTGACCTGTTGAGTACAACCGCGCAAGGATCAGATCGATCCACCGCGTAGATTATGAGATATTCACGTTTTATTATAAATTGAGGCAAAATCAGTTGATTTCTTTGTTTACTAATATTAAACCTTTGATAAATTTACGGTAATCTAACGCAACTCGAGCTGTTGAGTACAACTATGCAAGGGTTAGATCGATGCACCGTGTTTATTCAGAGAATTTCTCGTTTTATTGTGAATTGACCCATTATTCAAGGTGTTCTTTGTTTACTGGTATCAAAACTATGATAAACGTACGGTAATCTAACGCAACTTGACCTGTTGAGTACAACCGCGCAAGGATCAGATCGATCCACTGCGTAGATTCGGAGATATTCACGTTTTATTATAAATTGAGGCAAAATCAGTCGGTTTCCTTGTTTACTAATATTAAACCTTTGATAAATGTACGGCAATCTAACGCAACTCGAGCTGTTGAGTACAACTATGCAGGGATTAGATCGATGCAACGCGTTTATTCAGAGTATATCTCGTTTTATTATGAATAGACCCATTATTAAAAGTGTTCTTTGTTTACTGGTATCAAAACTACGATAAACGTACGGTAATCTCACGCATCTTGACCTGTTGAGTACAACCGCGCAAGGATCAGATCGATCCACTGCGTAGATTCGGAGATATTCACGTTTTATTATAAATTGAGGCAAAATCAGTCGGTTTCTTTGTTTACTAATATTAAACCTTTGATAAATGTACGGCAATCTAACGCAATTCGAGCTGTTGAGTACAACTATGTTGGGATTAGATCGATGCAACGCGTTTATTCAGAGTATATCTCGTTTTATTATGAATAGACCCATTATTAAAAGTGTTCTTTGTTTACTGGTATCAAAACTATGATAAACGTACGGTAATCTAACGCATCTTGACCTGTTGAGTACAACGGCGCAAGGATCAGATCGATGCACCGCGTAGATTATGAGATATTCACGTTTTATTATAAATTGAGGCAAAATCAGTTGATTTCTTTGTTTACTAATATTAAACCTTTGATAAATTTACGGTAATCTAACGCAACTCGAGCTGTTGAGTACAACTATGCAAGGGTTAGATCGATGCACCGTGTTTATTCAGAGAATTTCTCGTTTTATTGTGAATTGACCCATTATTCAAGGTGTTCTTTGTTTACTGGTATCAAAACTATGATAAACGTACGGTAATCTAACGCAACTTGACCTGTTGAGTACAACCGCGCAAGGATCAGATCGATCCACTGCGTAGATTCGGAGATATTCACGTTTTATTATAAATTGAGGCAAAATCAGTCGGTTTCCTTGTTTACTAATATTAAACCTTTGATAAATGTACGGCAATCTAACGCAACTCGAGCTGTTGAGTACAACTATGCAGGGATTAGATCGATGCAACGCGTTTATTCAGAGTATATCTCGTTTTATTATGAATAGACCCATTATTAAAAGTGTTCTTTGTTTACTGGTATCAAAACTACGATAAACGTACGGTAATCTCACGCATCTTGACCTGTTGAGTACAACCGCGCAAGGATCAGATCGATCCACTGCGTAGATTCGGAGATATTCACGTTTTATTATAAATTGAGGCAAAATCAGTTGGTTTCTTTGTTTACTATTATCAAACCTATGGTAAACGTACGGTAATCTAACGCAACTCGAGCTGTTGAGTACAAACACGCAAGGATCAGATCGATCCACCGCGTAGATTATGAGATATTCACGTTTTATTATAAATTGAGGCAAAATCAGTCGGTTTCTTTGTTTACTAATATTAAACCTTTGATAAATGTACGGCAATCTAACGCAATTCGAGCTGTTGAGTACAACTATGCAGGGATTAGATCGATGCAACGCGTTTATTCAGAGTATATCTCGTTTTATTATGAATAGACCCATTATTAAAAGTGTTCTTTGTTTACTGGTATCAAAACTATGATAAACGTACGGTAATCTAACGCATCTTGACCTGTTGAGTACAACGGCGCAAGGATCAGATCGATGCACCGCGTAGATTATGAGATATTCACGTTTTATTATAAATTGAGGCAAAATCAGTTGGTTTCTTTGTTTACTATTATCAAACCTATGGTAAACGTACGGTAATCTAACGCAACTCGAGCTGTTGAGTACAAACACGCAAGGATCAGATCGATCCACCGCGTAGATTATGAGATATTCACGTTTTATTATAAATTGAGGCAAAATCAGTTGATTTCTTTGTTTACTAATATTAAACCTTTGATAAATGTACGGTAATCTAACGCAACTAGAGCTGTTGAGTACAACCGCGCAAGGATCAGATCGATCCACTGCGTAGATTCGGAGATATTCACGTTTTATTATAAATTGAGGCAAAATCAGTTGGTTTCGTTGTTTACTAATATTAAACCTTTGATAAACGTAAGGTAATCTAACGCAACTCGAGCTGTTGAGTACAACTATGCAGGGTTTAGATCGATGCACCTCGTTTATTCAGAGAATTTCTAGTTTTATTATGAATTGACCCATTATTAAAGGTGTTCTTTGTTTACTGGTATCAAAACTATGATAAAGGTACTGTAATATCACGCAACTTGACCTGTTGAGAACAACCGCGCAAGGATCAGATCGATCCACTGCGTAGATTCGGAGATATTCACGTTTTATTATAAATTGAGTCAAAATCAGTTGGTTTCGTTGATTACTAATATCAAACCTATGATAAACGTACGGTAATCTAACGCAACTCGAGCTGTTGAGTACAACTATGCAGGGATTAGATCGATGCACCGCGTTTATTCTGAGAATTTCTCGTTTTATTATGAATTGACCCATTATTAAAGGTGTTCTTTGTTTACTGGTATCAAAACTACGATAAACGTACGGAAATCTCACGCAACTCGAGCTGTTGAGTACAACGGTGCAAGGATCAGATCGATCCACCGCGTAGATTCGGAGATATTCACGTTTTATTATAAATTGAGTCAAAATCAGTTGGTTTCGTTGATTACTAATATCAAACCTATGATAAACGTACGGTAATCTAACGCAACTCGAGCTGTTGAGTACAACTATGCAGGGATCAGATCGATGCAACGCGTTTATTCAGAGTATATCTCGTTTTATTATGAATAGACCCATTATTAAAAGTGTTCTTTGTTTACTGGTATCAAAACTATGATAAACGTACGGTAATCTAACGCATCTTGACCTGTTGAGTACAACGGCGCAAGGATCAGATCGATGCACCGCGTAGATTATGAGATATTCACGTTTTATTATAAATTGAGGCAAAATCAGTTGGTTTCTTTGTTTACTATTATCAAACCTATGGTAAACGTATGGTAATCTAACGCAACTCGAGCTGTTGAGTACAAACACGCAAGGATCAGATCGATCCACCGCGTAGATTATGAGATATTCACGTTTTATTATAAATTGAGGCAAAATCAGTTGATTTCTTTGTTTACTAATATTAAACCTTTGATAAATGTACGGTAATCTAACGCAACTAGAGCTGTTGAGTACAACCGCGCAAGGATCAGATCGATCCACTGCGTAGATTCGGAGATATTCACGTTTTATTATAAATTGAGGCAAAATCAGTTGGTTTCGTTGTTTACTAATATTAAACCTTTGATAAACGTAAGGTAATCTAACGCAACTCGAGCTGTTGAGTACAACTATGCAGGGATTAGATCGATGCACCTCGTTTATTCAGAGAATTTCTAGTTTTATTATGAATTGACCCATTATTAAAGGTGTTCTTTGTTTACTGGTATCAAAACTACGATAAACGTACGGAAATCTCACGCAACTTGACCTGTTGAGAACAACCGCGCAAGGATCAGATCAATCCACCGCGTAGATTCGGAGATATTCACGTTTTATTATAAATTGAGTCAAAATCAGTCGGTTTCTTTGTGTACTATTATCATACCTATGGTAAACGTACAGTAATCAAACGCAACTCGAGCTGTTGAGTACAACGGTGCAAGGATCAGATCGATCCACCGCGTAGATTCGGAGATATTCACGTTTTATTATAAATTGAGTCAAAATCAGTTGGTTTCGTTGATTTCTAATATCAAACCTATGATAAACGTACGGTAATCTAACGCAACTCGAGCTGTTGAGTACAACTATGCAGGGATTAGATCGATGCAACGCGTTTATTCAGAGTATATCTCGTTTTATTATGAATAGACCCATTATTAAAAGTGTTCTTTGTTTACTGGTATCAAAACTATGATAAACGTACGGTAATCTAACGCATCTTGACCTGTTGAGTACAACGGCGCAAGGATCAGATCGATGCAACGCGTAGATTATGAGATATTCACGTTTTATTATAAATTGAGGCAAAATCAGTTGGTTTCTTTGTTTACTATTATCAAACCTATGGTAAACGTACGGTAATCTAACGCAACTCGAGCTGTTGAGTACAAACACGCAAGGATCAGATCGATCCACCGCGTAGATTATGAGATATTCACGTTTTATTATAAATTGAGGCAAAATCAGTTGATTTCTTTGTTTACTAATATTAAACCTTTGATAAATGTACGGTAATCTAACGCAACTAGAGCTGTTGAGTACAACCGCGCAAGGATCAGATCGATCGACTGCGTAGATTCGGAGATATTCACGTTTTATTATAAATTGAGGCAAAATCAGTTGGTTTCGTTGTTTACTAATATTAAACCTTTGATAAACGTAAGGTAATCTAACGCAACTCGAGCTGTTGAGTACAACTATGCAGGGTTTAGATCGATGCACCTCGTTTATTCAGAGAATTTCTAGTTTTATTATGAATTGACCCATTATTAAAGGTGTTCTTTGTTTACTGGTATCAAAACTATGATAAAGGTACTGTAATATCACGCAACTTGACCTGTTGAGAACAACCGCGCAAGGATCAGATCGATCCACCGCGTAGATTCGGAGATATTCACGTTTTATTATAAATTGAGTCAAAATCAGTTGGTTTCGTTGATTACTAATATCAAACCTATGATAAACGTACGGTAATCTAACGCAACTCGAGCTGTTGAGTACAACTATGCAGGGATTAGATCGATGCACCGCGTTTATTCTGAGAATTTCTCGTTTTATTATGAATTGACCCATTATTAAAGGTGTTCTTTGTTTACTGGTATCAAAACTACGATAAACGTACGGAAATCTCACGCAACTCGAGCTGTTGAGTACAACGGTGCAAGGATCAGATCGATCCACCGCGTAGATTCGGAGATATTCACGTTTTATTATAAATTGAGTCAAAATCAGTTGGTTTCGTTGATTACTAATATCAAACCTATGATAAACGTACGGTAATCTAACGCAACTCGAGCTGTTGAGTACAACTATGCAGGGATCAGATCGATGCAACGCGTTTATTCAGAGTATATCTCGTTTTATTATGAATAGACCCATTATTAAAAGTGTTCTTTGTTTACTGGTATCAAAACTATGATAAACGTACGGTAATCTAACGCATCTTGACCTGTTGAGTACAACCGCGCAAGGATCAGATCGATCCACTGCGTAGATTCGGAGATATTCAGGTTTTATTATAAATTGAGTCAAAATCAGGTGGTTTCGTTGATTACTAATATCAAACCTATGATAAACGTACGGTAATCTAACGCAACTCGAGCTGTTGAGTACAACTATGCAGGGATTAGATCGATGCACCTCGTTTATTCAGAGAATTTCTAGTTTTATTATGAATTGACCCATTATTAAAGGTGTTCTTTGTTTACTGGTATCAAAACTACGATAAACGTACGGAAATCTCACGCAATTTGACCTGTTGAGAACAACCGCGCAAGGATCAGATCGATCCACCGCGTAGATTCGGAGATATTCACGTTTTATTATAAATTGAGTCAAAATCAGTTGGTTTCGTTGATTACTATTATCATACCTATGGTAAACGTACAGTAATCAAACGCAACTCGAGCTGTTGAGTACAACGGTGCAAGGATCAGATCGATCCACCGCGTAGATTCGGAGATATTCACGTTTTATTATAAATTGAGTCAAAATCAGTTGGTTTCGTTGATTACTAATATCAAACCTATGATAAACGTACGGTAATCTAACGCAACTCGAGCTGTTGAGTACAACTATGCAAGGATTAGATCGATGCACCGTGTTTATTAAGAGAATTTCTCGTTTTATTATGAATTGACCCATTATTAAAGGTGTTCTTTGTTTACTGGTATCAAAACTATGATAAACGTACGGTAATCTAACGCATCTTGACCTGTTGAGTACAACGGCGCAAGGATCAGATCGATGCACCGCGTAGATTATGAGATATTCACGTTTTATTATAAATTGAGGCAAAATCAGTTGGTTTCTTTGTTTACTATTATCAAACCTATGGTAAACGTACGGTAATCTAACGCAACTCGAGCTGTTGAGTACAAACACGCAAGGATCAGATCGATCCACCGCGTAGATTATGAGATATTCACGTTTTATTATAAATTGAGGCAAAATCAGTTGATTTCTTTGTTTACTAATATTAAACCTTTGATAAATGTACGGTAATCTAACGCAACTAGAGCTGTTGAGTACAACCGCGCAAGGATCAGATCGATCCACTGCGTAGATTCGGAGATATTCACGTTTTATTATAAATTGAGGCAAAATCAGTTGGTTTCGTTGTTTACTAATATTAAACCTTTGATAAACGTAAGGTAATCTAACGCAACTCGAGCTGTTGAGTACAACTATGCAGGGTTTAGATCGATGCACCTCGTTTATTCAGAGAATTTCTAGTTTTATTATGAATTGACCCATTATTAAAGGTGTTCTTTGTTTACTGGTATCAAAACTATGATAAAGGTACTGTAATATCACGCAACTTGACCTGTTGAGAACAACCGCGCAAGGATCAGATCGATCCACCGCGTAGATTCGGAGATATTCACGTTTTATTATAAATTGAGTCAAAATCAGGTGGTTTCGTTGATTACTAATATCAAACCTATGATAAACGTACGGTAATCTAACGCAACTCGAGCTGTTGAGTACAACTATGCAGGGATTAGATCGATGCACCTCGTTTATTCAGAGAATTTCTAGTTTTATTATGAATTGACCCATTATTAAAGGTGTTCTTTGTTTACTGGTATCAAAACTACGATAAACGTACGGAAATCTCACGCAATTTGACCTGTTGAGAACAACCGCGCAAGGATCAGATCGATCCACCGCGTAGATTCGGAGATATTCACGTTTTATTATAAATTGAGTCAAAATCAGTTGGTTTCGTTGATTACTATTATCATACCTATGGTAAACGTACAGTAATCAAACGCAACTCGAGCTGTTGAGTACAACGGTGCAAGGATCAGATCGATCCACCGCGTAGATTCGGAGATATTCACGTTTTATTATAAATTGAGTCAAAATCAGTTGGTTTCGTTGATTACTAATATCAAACCTATGATAAACGTACGGTAATCTAACGCAACTCGAGCTGTTGAGTACAACTATGCAAGGATTAGATCGATGCACCGTGTTTATTAAGAGAATTTCTCGTTTTATTATGAATTGACCCATTATTAAAGGTGTTCTTTGTTTACTGGTATCAAAACTACGATAAACGTACGGAAATCTCACGCAACATGACCTGTTGAGAACAATCGCATAACGATCAGATCGATCAACCGCGTAGATTATGAGATATTCACGTTTTATTATAAATTGAGGTAAAATCAGTTGGTTTCGTTGTTTACTAATATTAAACCTTTGATAAACGTAAGGTAATCTAACGCAACTCGAGCTGTTGAGTACAACTATGCAGGGATTAGATCGATGCACCTCGTTTATTCAGAGAATTTCTAGTTTTATTATGAATTGACCCATTATTAACGGTGTTCTTTGTTTACTGGTATCAAATCTATGATAAAGGTACGGTAATCTCACGCAACTTGACCTGTTGAGAACAACCGCGCAAGGATCAGATCGATCCACCGCGTAGATTCGGAGATATTCACGTTTTATTATAAATTGAGTCAAAATCAGTTGGTTTCGTTGATTACTAATATCAAACCTATGATAAACGTACGGTAATCTAACGCAACTCGAGCTGTTGAGTACAACTATGCAGGGATTAGATCGATGCACCGCGTTTATTCAGAGAATTTCTCGTTTTATTATGAATTGACCCATTATTAAAGGTGTTCTTTGTTTACTGGTATCAAAACTATGATAAACGTACGGTAATCTAACGCATCTTGACCTGTTGAGTACAACGGCGCAAGGATCAGATCGATGCACCGCGTAGATTATGAGATATTCACGTTTTATTATAAATTGAGGCAAAATCAGTTGGTTTCGTTGTTTACTAATATTAAACCTTTGATAAACGTACGGTAAACTAACGCAACTAGAGCTGTTGAGTACAACTATGCAAGGATTAGATCGATGCAACGCGTTTATTCAGAGTATATCTCGTTTTATTATGAATAGACCCATTATTAAAAGTTTTCTTTGTTTACTGGTATCAAAACTATGATAAACGTACGGAAATCTCACGCAACTCGAGCTGTTGAGTACAACGGTGCAAGGATCAGATCGATCCACCGCGTAGATTCGGAGATATTCACGTTTTATTATAAATTGAGTCAAAATCAGTTGGTTTCGTTGATTACTAATATCAAACCTATGATAAACGTACGGTAATCTAACGCAACTCGAGCTGTTGAGTACAACTATGCAGGGATTAGATCGATGCACCGCGTTTATTCTGAGAATTTCTCGTTTTATTATGAATTGACCCATTATTAAAGGTGTTCTTTGTTTACTGGTATCAAAACTACGATAAACGTACGGAAATCTCACGCAACTCGAGCTGTTGAGTACAACGGTGCAAGGATCAGATCGATCCACCGCGTAGATTCGGAGATATTCACGTTTTATTATAAATTGAGTCAAAATCAGTTGGTTTCGTTGATTACTAATATCAAACCTATGATAAACGTACGGTAATCTAACGCAACTCGAGCTGTTGAGTACAACTATGCAGGGATCAGATCGATGCAACGCGTTTATTCAGAGTATATCTCGTTTTATTATGAATAGACCCATTATTAAAAGTGTTCTTTGTTTACTGGTATCAAAACTATGATAAACGTACGGTAATCTAACGCATCTTGACCTGTTGAGTACAACCGCGCAAGGATCAGATCGATCCACTGCGTAGATTCGGAGATATTCAGGTTTTATTATAAATTGAGTCAAAATCAGGTGGTTTCGTTGATTACTAATATCAAACCTATGATAAACGTACGGTAATCTAACGCAACTCGAGCTGTTGAGTACAACTATGCAGGGATTAGATCGATGCACCTCGTTTATTCAGAGAATTTCTAGTTTTATTATGAATTGACCCATTATTAAAGGTGTTCTTTGTTTACTGGTATCAAAACTACGATAAACGTACGGAAATCTCACGCAATTTGACCTGTTGAGAACAACCGCGCAAGGATCAGATCGATCCACCTCGTAGATTCGGAGATATTCACGTTTTATTATAAATTGAGTCAAAATCAGTTGGTTTCGTTGATTACTAATATCAAACCTATGATAAACGTACGGTAATCTAACGCAACTCGAGCTGTTGAGTACAACTATGCAAGGATTAGATCGATGCACCGTGTTTATTAAGAGAATTTCTCGTTTTATTATGAATTGACCCATTATTAAAGGTGTTCTTTGTTTACTGGTATCAAAACTACGATAAACGTACGGAAATCTCACGCAACATGACCTGTTGAGAACAATCGCATAACGATCAGATCGATCAACCGCGTAGATTATGAGATATTCACGTTTTATTATAAATTGAGGTAAAATCAGTTGGTTTCGTTGTTTACTAATATTAAACCTTTGATAAACGTAAGGTAATCTAACGCAACTCGAGCTGTTGAGTACAACTATGCAGGGATTAGATCGATGCACCTCGTTTATTCAGAGAATTTCTAGTTTTATTATGAATTGACCCATTATTAACGGTGTTCTTTGTTTACTGGTATCAAATCTATGATAAAGGTACGGTAATCTCACGCAACTTGACCTGTTGAGAACAACCGCGCAAGGATCAGATCGATCCACCGCGTAGATTCGGAGATATTCACGTTTTATTATAAATTGAGTCAAAATCAGTTGGTTTCGTTGATTACTAATATCAAACCTATGATAAACGTACGGTAATCTAACGCAACTCGAGCTGTTGAGTACAACTATGCAGGGATTAGATCGATGCACCGCGTTTATTCAGAGAATTTCTCGTTTTATTATGAATTGACCCATTATTAAAGGTGTTCTTTGTTTACTGGTATCAAAACTATGATAAACGTACGGTAATCTAACGCATCTTGACCTGTTGAGTACAACGGCGCAAGGATCAGATCGATGCACCGCGTAGATTATGAGATATTCACGTTTTATTATAAATTGAGGCAAAATCAGTTGGTTTCGTTGTTTACTAATATTAAACCTTTGATAAACGTACGGTAAACTAACGCAACTAGAGCTGTTGAGTACAACTATGCAAGGATTAGATCGATGCAACGCGTTTATTCAGAGTATATCTCGTTTTATTATGAATAGACCCATTATTAAAAGTTTTCTTTGTTTACTGGTATCAAAACTATGATAAACGTACGGAAATCTCACGCAACTCGAGCTGTTGAGTACAACGGTGCAAGGATCAGATCGATCCACCGCGTAGATTCGGAGATATTCACGTTTTATTATAAATTGAGTCAAAATCAGTTGGTTTCGTTGATTACTAATATCAAACCTATGATAAACGTACGGTAATCTAACGCAACTCGAGCTGTTGAGTACAACTATGCAGGGATTAGATCGATGCACCGCGTTTATTCTGAGAATTTCTCGTTTTATTATGAATTGACCCATTATTAAAGGTGTTCTTTGTTTACTGGTATCAAAACTACGATAAACGTACGGAAATCTCACGCAACTCGAGCTGTTGAGTACAACGGTGCAAGGATCAGATCGATCCACCGCGTAGATTCGGAGATATTCACGTTTTATTATAAATTGAGTCAAAATCAGTTGGTTTCGTTGATTACTAATATCAAACCTATGATAAACGTACGGTAATCTAACGCAACTCGAGCTGTTGAGTACAACTATGCAGGGATCAGATCGATGCAACGCGTTTATTCAGAGTATATCTCGTTTTATTATGAATAGACCCATTATTAAAAGTGTTCTTTGTTTACTGGTATCAAAACTATGATAAACGTACGGTAATCTAACGCATCTTGACCTGTTGAGTACAACCGCGCAAGGATCAGATCGATCCACTGCGTAGATTCGGAGATATTCAGGTTTTATTATAAATTGAGTCAAAATCAGGTGGTTTCGTTGATTACTAATATCAAACCTATGATAAACGTACGGTAATCTAACGCAACTCGAGCTGTTGAGTACAACTATGCAGGGATTAGATCGATGCACCTCGTTTATTCAGAGAATTTCTAGTTTTATTATGAATTGACCCATTATTAAAGGTGTTCTTTGTTTACTGGTATCAAAACTACGATAAACGTACGGAAATCTCACGCAATTTGACCTGTTGAGAACAACCGCGCAAGGATCAGATCGATCCACCTCGTAGATTCGGAGATATTCACGTTTTATTATAAATTGAGTCAAAATCAGTTGGTTTCGTTGATTACTATTATCATACCTATGGTAAACGTACAGTAATCAAACGCAACTCGAGCTGTTGAGTACAACGGTGCAAGGATCAGATCGATCCACCGCGTAGATTCGGAGATATTCACGTTTTATTATAAATTGAGTCAAAATCAGTTGGTTTCGTTGATTACTAATATCAAACCTATGATAAACGTACGGTAATCTAACGCAACTCGAGCTGTTGAGTACAACTATGCAAGGATTAGATCGATGCACCGTGTTTATTAAGAGAATTTCTCGTTTTATTATGAATTGACCCATTATTAAAGGTGTTCTTTGTTTACTGGTATCAAAACTATGATAAACGTACGGTAATCTAACGCATCTTGACCTGTTGAGTACAACGGCGCAAGGATCAGATCGATGCACCGCGTAGATTATGAGATATTCACGTTTTATTATAAATTGAGGCAAAATCAGTTGGTTTCTTTGTTTACTATTATCAAACCTATGGTAAACGTACGGTAATCTAACGCAACTCGAGCTGTTGAGTACAAACACGCAAGGATCAGATCGATCCACCGCGTAGATTATGAGATATTCACGTTTTATTATAAATTGAGGCAAAATCAGTTGATTTCTTTGTTTACTAATATTAAACCTTTGATAAATGTACGGTAATCTAACGCAACTAGAGCTGTTGAGTACAACCGCGCAAGGATCAGATCGATCCACTGCGTAGATTCGGAGATATTCACGTTTTATTATAAATTGAGGCAAAATCAGTTGGTTTCGTTGTTTACTAATATTAAACCTTTGATAAACGTAAGGTAATCTAACGCAACTCGAGCTGTTGAGTACAACTATGCAGGGTTTAGATCGATGCACCTCGTTTATTCAGAGAATTTCTAGTTTTATTATGAATTGACCCATTATTAAAGGTGTTCTTTGTTTACTGGTATCAAAACTATGATAAAGGTACTGTAATATCACGCAACTTGACCTGTTGAGAACAACCGCGCAAGGATCAGATCGATCCACCGCGTAGATTCGGAGATATTCACGTTTTATTATAAATTGAGTCAAAATCAGGTGGTTTCGTTGATTACTAATATCAAACCTATGATAAACGTACGGTAATCTAACGCAACTCGAGCTGTTGAGTACAACTATGCAGGGATTAGATCGATGCACCTCGTTTATTCAGAGAATTTCTAGTTTTATTATGAATTGACCCATTATTAAAGGTGTTCTTTGTTTACTGGTATCAAAACTACGATAAACGTACGGAAATCTCACGCAATTTGACCTGTTGAGAACAACCGCGCAAGGATCAGATCGATCCACCGCGTAGATTCGGAGATATTCACGTTTTATTATAAATTGAGTCAAAATCAGTTGGTTTCGTTGATTACTATTATCATACCTATGGTAAACGTACAGTAATCAAACGCAACTCGAGCTGTTGAGTACAACGGTGCAAGGATCAGATCGATCCACCGCGTAGATTCGGAGATATTCACGTTTTATTATAAATTGAGTCAAAATCAGTTGGTTTCGTTGATTACTAATATCAAACCTATGATAAACGTACGGTAATCTAACGCAACTCGAGCTGTTGAGTACAACTATGCAAGGATTAGATCGATGCACCGTGTTTATTAAGAGAATTTCTCGTTTTATTATGAATTGACCCATTATTAAAGGTGTTCTTTGTTTACTGGTATCAAAACTACGATAAACGTACGGAAATCTCACGCAACATGACCTGTTGAGAACAATCGCATAACGATCAGATCGATCAACCGCGTAGATTATGAGATATTCACGTTTTATTATAAATTGAGGTAAAATCAGTTGGTTTCGTTGTTTACTAATATTAAACCTTTGATAAACGTAAGGTAATCTAACGCAACTCGAGCTGTTGAGTACAACTATGCAGGGATTAGATCGATGCACCTCGTTTATTCAGAGAATTTCTAGTTTTATTATGAATTGACCCATTATTAACGGTGTTCTTTGTTTACTGGTATCAAATCTATGATAAAGGTACGGTAATCTCACGCAACTTGACCTGTTGAGAACAACCGCGCAAGGATCAGATCGATCCACCGCGTAGATTCGGAGATATTCACGTTTTATTATAAATTGAGTCAAAATCAGTTGGTTTCGTTGATTACTAATATCAAACCTATGATAAACGTACGGTAATCTAACGCAACTCGAGCTGTTGAGTACAACTATGCAGGGATTAGATCGATGCACCGCGTTTATTCAGAGAATTTCTCGTTTTATTATGAATTGACCCATTATTAAAGGTGTTCTTTGTTTACTGGTATCAAAACTATGATAAACGTACGGTAATCTAACGCATCTTGACCTGTTGAGTACAACGGCGCAAGGATCAGATCGATGCACCGCGTAGATTATGAGATATTCACGTTTTATTATAAATTGAGGCAAAATCAGTTGGTTTCGTTGTTTACTAATATTAAACCTTTGATAAACGTACGGTAAACTAACGCAACTAGAGCTGTTGAGTACAACTATGCAAGGATTAGATCGATGCAACGCGTTTATTCAGAGTATATCTCGTTTTATTATGAATAGACCCATTATTAAAAGTTTTCTTTGTTTACTGGTATCAAAACTATGATAAACGTACGGAAATCTCACGCAACTCGAGCTGTTGAGTACAACGGTGCAAGGATCAGATCGATCCACCGCGTAGATTCGGAGATATTCACGTTTTATTATAAATTGAGTCAAAATCAGTTGGTTTCGTTGATTACTAATATCAAACCTATGATAAACGTACGGTAATCTAACGCAACTCGAGCTGTTGAGTACAACTATGCAGGGATTAGATCGATGCACCTCGTTTATTCAGAGAATTTCTCGTTTTATTATGAATTGACCCATTATTAAAGGTGTTCTTTGTTTACTGGTATCAAAACTACGATAAACGTACGGAAATCTCACGCAACATGACCTGTTGAGTACAACGGCGCAAGGATCAGATCGATCCACCGCGTAGATTAGGGGATATTCACGTTTTATTATAAATTGAGGTAAAATCAGTTGGTTTCGTTGTTTACTAATATCAAACCTATGATAAACGTACGGTAATGTAACGCAACTCGAGCTGTTGAGTACAACTATGCAAGGATTAGATCGATGCACCGTGTTTATTAAGAGAATTTCTCGTTTTATTATTAATTGACCCATTATTAAAGGTGTTCTTTGTTCACTGGTATCAAAACTACGATAAACGTACGGTAATCTCACGCAACTTGACCTGTTGAGTACAACCGCGCAAGGATCAGAACGATCCACCGCGTAGATTATGAGATATTCACGTTTTATTATAAATTGAGTCAAAATCAGTTGGTTTCGTTGATTACTAATATCAAACCTATGATAAACGTACGGTAATCTAACGCAACTCGAGCTGTTGAGTACAACTATGCAAGGATTAGATCGATGCACCGTGTTTATTAAGAGAATTTCTCGTTTTATTATGAATTGACCCATTATTAAAGGTGTTCTTTGTTTACTGGTATCAAAACTACGATAAACGTACGGAAATCTCACGCAACATGACCTGTTGAGAACAACCGCATAAGGATCAGATCGATCCACCGCGTAGATTATGAGATATTCACGTTTTATTATAAATTGTGGTAAAATCAGTTGGTTTCGTTGTTTACTAATATCAAACCTATGATAAACGTACGGTAATCTAACGCAACTCGAGCTGTTGAGTACAACTATGCAGGGATTAGATCGATGCACCGCGTTTATTCAGAGAATATCTCGTTTTATTATGAATTGACCCATTATTAAAGGTGTTCTTTGTTTACTGGTATCAAAACTACGATAAACGTACGGAAATCTCACGCAACATGACCTGTTGAGTACAACGGCGCAAGGATCAGATCGATCCACCGCGTAGATTAGGGGATATTCACGTTTTATTATAAATTGAGGCAAAATCAGTTGGTTTCGTTGTTTACTAATATTAAACCTTTGATAAACGTACGGTAATCTAACGCAACTCGAGCTGTTGAGTACAACTATGCAGGGATTAGATCGATGCACCGCGTTTATTCAGAGAATTTCTCGTTTTATTATGAATTGACCCATTATTAAAGGTGTTCTTTGTTTACTGGTATCAAAACTACGATAAACGTACGGAAATCTCACGCAACATGACCTGTTGAGTACAACGGCGCAAGGATCAGATCGATCCACCGCGTAGATTCGGAGATATTCACGTTTTATTATAAATTGAGGCAAAATCAGTTGGTTTCTTTGTGTACTATTATCATACCTATGGTAAACGTACGGAAATCTCACGCAACTCGAGCTGTTGAGTACAACGGTGCAAGGATCAGATCGATCCACCGCGTAGATTCGGAGATATTCACGTTTTATTATAAATTGAGTCAAAATCAGTTGGTTTCGTTGATTACTAATATCAAACCTATGATAAACGTACGGTAATCTAACGCAACTCGAGCTGTTGAGTACAACTATGCAGGGATTAGATCGATGCACCTCGTTTATTCAGAGAATTTCTCGTTTTATTATGAATTGACCCATTATTAAAGGTGTTCTTTGTTTACTGGTATCAAAACTACGATAAACGTACGGAAATCTCACGCAACATGACCTGTTGAGTACAACGGCGCAAGGATCAGATCGATCCACCGCGTAGATTAGGGGATATTCACGTTTTATTATAAATTGAGGTAAAATCAGTTGGTTTCGTTGTTTACTAATATCAAACCTATGATAAACGTACGGTAATGTAACGCAACTCGAGCTGTTGAGTACAACTATGCAAGGATTAGATCGATGCACCGTGTTTATTAAGAGAATTTCTCGTTTTATTATTAATTGACCCATTATTAAAGGTGTTCTTTGTTTACTGGTATCAAAACTATGATAAACGTACGGTAATCTCACGCAACTTGACCTGTTGAGTACAACCGCGCAAGGATCAGAACGATCCACCGCGTAGATTATGAGATATTCACGTTTTATTATAAATTGAGGCAAAATCAGTTGGTTTCGTTGATTACTAATATCAAACCTATGATAAACGTAAGGTAATCAAACGCAACTCGAGCTGTTGAGTACAACGGTGCAAGGATCAGATCGATCCACCGCGTAGATTCGGAGATATTCACGTTTTATTATAAATTGAGTCAAAATCAGTTGGTTTCGTTGATTACTAATATCAAACCTATGATAAACGTACGGTAATCTAACGCAACTCGAGCTGTTGAGTACAACTATGCAAGGATTAGATCGATGCAACGTGTTTATTAAGAGAATTTCTCGTTTTATTATGAATTGACCCATTATTAAAGGTGTTCTTTGTTTACTGGTATCAAAACTACGATAAACGTACGGAAATCTCACGCAACATGACCTGTTGAGAACAACCGCATAAGGATCAGATCGATCCACCGCGTAGATTATGAGATATTCACGTTTTATTATAAATTGAGGTAAAATCAGTTGGTTTCGTTGTTTACTAATATTAAACCTTTGATAAACGTAAGGTAATCTAACGCAACTCGAGCTGTTGAGTACAACTATGCAGGGATTAGAACGATGCACCTCGTTTATTCAGAGAATTTCTCGTTTTATTATGAATTGACCCATTATTAAAGGTGTTCTTTGTTTACTGGTATCAAAACTACGATAAACGTACGGAAATCTCACGCAACTTGACCTGTTGAGAACAACCGCGCAAGGATCAGATCAATCCACCGCGTAGATTCGGAGATATTCACGTTTTATTATAAATTGAGTCAAAATCAGTTGGTTTCTTTGTGTACTATTATCATACCTATGGTAAACGTACAGTAATCAAACGCAACTCGAGCTGTTGAGTACAACGGTGCAAGGATCAGATCGATCCACCGCGTAGATTCGGAGATATTCACGTTTTATTATAAATTGAGTCAAAATCAGTTGGTTTCGTTGTTTACTAATATTAAACCTTTGATAAACGTACGGTAATCTAACGCAACTCGAGCTGTTGAGTACAAACACGCAAGGATCAGATCGATCCACCGCGTAGATTATGAGATATTTACGTTTTATTATAAATTGAGGCAAAATCAGTTGATTTCTTTGTTTACTAATATTAAACCTTTGATAAATGTACGGTAATCTAACGCAACTCGAGCTGTTGAGTACAACCGCGCAAGGATCAGATCGATCCACCGCGTAGATTAGGGGATATTCACGTTTTATTATAAATTGAGGCAAAATCAGTTGATTTCGTTGTTTACTGATATTAAACCTTTGATAAACGTACGGTAATCTAACGCAACTCGAGCTGTTGAGTACAACTATGCAGGGATTAGATCGATGCACCGCGTTTATTCAGAGAATTTCTCGTTTTATTATGAATTGACCCATTATTAAAGGTGTTCTTTGTTTACTGGTATCAAAACTACGATATGCGTACGGAAATCTCACGCAACATGACCTGTTGAGTACAACGGCGCAAGGATCAGATCGATCCACCGCGTAGATTCGGAGATATTCACGTTTTATTATAAATTGAGGCAAAATCAGACGGTTTCTTTGTTTACTAATATTAAATCTTTGATAAATGTACGGCAATCTAACGCAACTCGAGCTGTTGAGTACAACTATGCAAGGATTAGATCGATGCACCGTGTTTATTAAGAGAATTTCTCGTTTTATTATGAATTGACCCATTATTAAAGGTGTTCTTTGTTTACTGGTATCAAAACTATGATAAACGTACGGTAATCTAACGCATCTTGACCTGTTGAGTACAACGGCGCAAGGATCAGATCGATGCACCGCGTAGATTATGAGATATTCACGTTTTATTATAAATTGAGGCAAAATCAGTTGGTTTCTTTGTTTACTATTATCAAACCTATGGTAAACGTACAGTAATCTAACGCAACTCGAGCTGTTGAGTACAAACACGCAAGGATCAGATCGATCCACCGCGTAGATTATGAGATATTTACGTTTTATTATAAATTGAGGCAAAATCAGTTGATTTTGTTGTAATATAGTAAGTATTATAATCTTGATTATTAGTACCAAAATGGTACACGTCGCGCCATCTATTGGTCAACTGCGATTTTGTACATTGAGACGAGCTCACGCGAGAGCTGACGAACCGCGCATGTCTCGCGCTATACTCTAATCGCCTATTACGTATTATATCATATTCCGTGTGTAGAGCAGACTATGCTGTACTCCACTATACACTCTCCCTCTTGCCTGTAAGATTCCGATGTGAGCAGACGTGCCGCCGACTAGGCTCTCAAGCCTTTTACAATATAGAAAAACAATAATTAAACCTCAAGTTGTTGTTTATTGATCCAACCCTTTTCATCATGGTAGCATAGCGTGGTTGGTATTTATATTTTATCCCGCATGTCTACTCATATGAGTGACATGAGAGATATGTAGTGTAAAACTAAGTGAGGTTAGAAGAAAAGCCACGTGGAAAGTAGTTAACGGTTATTGTTAAAAAAAAAAAAAAAAGTAAATCGCACAGTGAAAAATTGAGCAGTGAAATTAAAGAAGAAAATATCTGGAGAAATTATATGCATGTGAAGCATTGATATTCGAATTTTCGTATAGAAACGTCTGTCGATAGAAGAAGATTTTCAAGTGAAAATTAACCGGTCAAAAAGGGTTAAAGAAGAAAAATATAAGCTCAGTGACGTAGATAAAGTCGTCAGCTACTCAACAATTAAAAGATTTTTAAAAACTAATCAAGATTTAAGTGCGATGCAAGAAGATTAAAGTCGGCGAGTGAAACACGTGGTGAAGTGCTATTTCAGAGCACGTGCAAATTAGAGGTTAAGCACATGTACTTGTGGCTTAAGCCTAAAGTAAAACAAGAAGACGGATTAGAAGCCAAAAATATTGAATTAAAAGAAAAATCAAGAAATCAATTTAGAAAAATATTTTTAAAAGCACTCAAGAAGATTATTAAATTGAAAAATCAAGTATACGAGAGCATTAGTGCAAAAGAAAAAGAAATGGCTAAGCAAGCGAAAATCGAAGACATTATGATACCAGTGTTTGATGGTGCAAATTATTCCAGTTGGAAAATTAGATTAATGATCCTGTTAGAGTATAAAGAGTGCAACGAACCAGCAATAAATGAAATGCCTGATAAATATAAAGGCAAAGAAGATGATTGGAAAAAGATTGATTTAAAAGCTCGCACTATGATAATTAGTGCTATCTCAGACAAACAATTAGAATACATCGGTGAATGTAAAACAGCTCTCGAGATGATAACAAAATTCGATAAAATGTATTTAACACAATCAACAGCCTTGCAAATTATATGCAGAGGAAAAATCGAAGAAATCAAATTAAATAATTATAATTCAGTGGAAGAATTTTTTGTAGAATTCGAAAAAGTAACTAATGAATTCAAATCAGCTGGTGGGAAATTAGAAGAAGTCGAAAAATTGAGATATCTACTTAGAGCTTTACCACCAAGCTATAGTTACATTGGGGATTTTATAGATGTTATCCCAGAAGACCAAAGAACAGTAGACTATGTAAAGTCGAAAATAAAAGAGAAAAATATGACTAATGCTGAGTCAGATAATAAAAGTAATGCCAGTACCTTTGCGGTACAAACCAAAGGCAAATGTTTTAACTGTGGAAAATTTGGCCACGTCATAAACGAGTGTACGAGACCACAGCAGCAGAGCAACCGAGGACGAGGTGCTCAATACAGTCAAGGTCAACGAGGTCACCAACGAGGAAATCAACGAGGCTACAACAGAGGGTTCAACAGAGGCTTCAACCGAGGCAACTACCGAGACAATCAGCGAGGCAGAGGTCAAGGTCAACCCAAAGCTAAATCTTCAGGCGAACAACAGGGCGACTACTCATCCGAAGCATGGCTGACCCAGGTCTGCAACCCAGAGGTAAACCAGATAACTGCGTTAGAAAATAGTAGCGAAAGTTTAGGTCAAATTAATTGGTTACTAGATAGTGGCTGCACAGACCACATTGTAAATAATGATAAATATTTTGATAAATTCGTATATTTAAAAAATCCTATTGAAGTAAAATTACCTGATGGTAAAAGTTTGAAAGCTACTAAAATTGGAACTGTAAAATTACTTTTTAAAAATTATTACAATCAAAAACAAGTAGACGTAAAAAATGTTTATTATGTTCAAGGCATTAGACAAAACATACTGAGTTTCTCTAAAGTCACAGAAAATTATACAGTAGTAGCAAAAAATGATGATGCCAAAATTTACAATAAAAATAGAGAATTAATAGCAGTCGCAAACAAAAAGGATAATCTATATTTTATGAAAAGCTATGTAATTGAAAAGGAAAATAAGCAAATGTTTGTAAATTCATTAAAATTAACTGATAAAGAGAAATGGCATAGAGCACTAGGTCATGTTAACTTTCAATATTTGAACAAATTAGTGAAAAATAAATTAGTAAAAGGATTGCCAGAAAAAATAGAAAATGTCGAAATGAAATGTGCAAATTGTATAGAGAGTAAAATGGCAAATGTACCGTTCGAAAATAATAGATCAAAAACTACGGAAATTTTAGAATTAATTCACACAGATTTAAATGGTCCACATAACACAATCGGTTATGGGGGAGAAAAATATTTTGTAACTTTCATTGATGATTATAGTAAGTGTACTAGAATTTTCTGCATTAAAAATAAATCAGAGACTGCCAGTTGTTTAAAAGAATTTGTTAGTTTAGTAGAAAATAAATTTAGTAAGCGAGTTAAGAAATTACGTTGTGATAATGGCAAAGAATATTTAAATAAGGAAATTCATGATTTTATAAAATCAAAAGGAATTGAACTATTGCCATGCCCACCGTACGTCCATGAATTAAATGGAGTAGCGGAAAGATATAATAGATCCGCAATGGATATGGGCAGATGTTTAATGCGTGAAGCAAAAATTCATAGGCGATATTGGCCTGAAATTATGAAAACAGTAGCTTATCTAAAAAATCGCACAATTGCAAATACAGCTAAAAATAAAACGCCATACGAAATATTTTTTGGTAAAAAACCAAATGTTGATCATTTAAAAATTTATGGCAGTCGAGTCTTTGTACGAGTACCAGAAGCGTTGCGAAAAAGCAAATGGGACGATAAAGCCAAATTAGGTGTACTAGTAGGTTATGTAGAAAATGGCTATAAAGTTCTCGTCAATGGTAGAGTTATACATGCTAGACATGTACAAGTAGTCGAAGAAAATACAGAAATTATTTGCTTAGAAAAACTTGATGATCAAAAAGATAGAGATTTGGAAAATAGCGAATCTGAAAATGTAGAAAACAAACTAAACTCTTTTACCCATACTTCGACTCTCGAGTCAAGTAGGGGTAATGAAATAAACCTCGAAAATCGTATAGATAATTATGAAAGTAGAGAAAATGAATTAAATTTTGATATTGCTGAAAATGATAATTCAAGTTTAAAAGTACAAAGAAAATCTAATAGAAAGAAAAGTCCTGTAAATAGATACGGAAATCCTGTAACTCATTTTATATATGTAAATCATATTGATGCAAATGTACCAAATACATTCGAGGAGGCGTTAAACTCAAATGAATATAAACAATGGAAAATTGCGATGGATTCCGAAATCAATAGTCTTATGAAAAATAAAACTTGGCAAATTGTTGAAAGGCCAAAAGACAAAAAAGTCATTGATGTGAAATGGGTCTACAAAAAGAAAAACAATAATGTGTATAAAGCGAGATTAGTTGTAAGAGGATTTCAACAAAAGGAATATTTAGATAATGTTTATTCACCCGTAGGAAAAATGCAAACTTTGAAAATTTTATTGTCGTACAGTTGTAAAAACAATTTATTTATAGAACAAATGGATGTAGAGACAGCTTTCTTAAACGGTGATGTAAAAACCGAGGTGTATATAAATGAACCAAAAGGTTACGAAACAGGTGACAATAAAGTTTGCAAACTGCAAAAGGCATTATACGGACTGCGAGAAAGTCCTAGAGCTTGGTACGATTGTTTTAATAAATTTATCGAAAGCTTAAATTTTGTGAGAAGTAACTACGATTACTGTCTATACGTAAATAATACGAACAAAGATTCAATATATATTTTAGTTTTTGTTGATGATCTCCTAATTTGTTGCAAAGATAAAAATAAAATAGATAAAGTTAAATCTAGTCTAATGCAAAGATTTGTGATGAAAGATTTAGGCAAAATAAGCCAATATATAGGTATTGATATAAATTATAGCGATGATAGACACAAAATGACTTTAAGTCAAACAAAATACATTGAATCTTTAGCCACTAAATATAATTTAGAAAAAGCCAAATTATATGATACTCCAATGGAGTCAAATTTAAAACTAGATCAAGCTAGTGAAATTGATGAAAATATAAAATATAGAAACTTGATAGGAGAATTATTATACATTAGTACAGGCACAAGGCCAGATATTGCGTATAGCGTAAATTATTTAAGTCGATACCAAAGTTGCTACGACCAAACACATTATAAATATGCGTTGAGAATCCTAAAATATCTGTATAAAACTAAAGATCTAAAATTGACATATTGTGATAACTTGAAAAACGAAATATTAGATTGTATGGTAGATTCTGATTATGCAGGTGATAATGTAGATAGAAAATCTACAACAGGCTTTGTAATAAGACTTTATGGTAATGTAATTTTCTGGAAAACTCATAAACAAAGCACTGTAACCAAATGTTCAACTTTCGCAGAATATACTGCTATGTCAGAAGCAGTAACAGAAATATTGTTTGTAAAAAATTTATTAAGCGAAATGTTCAATGTAGAATTCGATAAACCAATTAATGTGTATGAGGATAACTCAGGTGCAATTGCGATTGCAAAATATGGTAACTTCACTAAAAACTCGAAGCACATTGAAGTGCAATATCATTATATTAATGAGAATTATGAAAATGGCATAATTGATATTATAAAAATAGACTCTCAATTCAATTTAGCAGATATGTTAACGAAAAGTCTAGATAAAACAAAGTTTATAGAAAATAGAAAAGCGCTAAGATTAATTTGAAATGTAATAGAAAAATGTATCGAAAATGAAAAGTTAATACTAAAGATCAAGATTATAAACTTAAGGAGGCGTGTTGTAATATAGTAAGTATTATAATCTTGATTATTAGTACCAAAATGGTACACGTCGCGCCATCTATTGGTCAACTGCGATTTTGTACATTGAGACGAGCTCACGCGAGAGCTGACGAACCGCGCATGTCTCGCGCTATACTCTAATCGCCTATTACGTATTATATCATATTCCGTGTGTAGAGCAGACTATGCTGTACTCCACTATACACTCTCCCTCTTGCCTGTAAGATTCCGATGTGAGCAGACGTGCCGCCGACTAGGCTCTCAAGCCTTTTACAATATAGAAAAACAATAATTAAACCTCAAGTTGTTGTTTATTGATCCAACCCTTTTCATCAGATTTCTTTGTTTACTAATATTAAACCTTTGATAAATGTACGGTAATCTAACGCAACTCGAGCTGTTGAGTACAACCGCGCAAGGATCAGATCGATCCACTGCGTAGATTCGGAGATATTCACGTTTTATTATAAATTGAGGCAAAATCAGTTGGTTTCGTTGTTTACTAATATTAAACCTTTGATAAACGTACGGTAATCTAACGCAACTCGAGCTGTTGAGTACAACTATGCAGGGATTAGATCGATGCACCGCGTTTATTCAGAGAATTTCTAGTTTTATTATGAATTGACCCATTATTAAAGGTGTTCTTTGTTTACTGGTATCAAAACTACGATAAACGTACGGAAATCTCACGCAACTTGACCTGTTGAGAACAACCGCGCAAGGATCAGATCGATCCACCGCGTAGATTCGGAGATATTCACGTTTTATTATAAATTGAGTCAAAATCAGTTGGTTTCTTTGTGTACTATTATCATACCTATGGTAAACGTACAGTAATCAAACGCAACTCGAGCTGTTGAGTACAACGGTGCAAGGATCAGATCGATCCACCGCGTAGATTATGAGATATTCACGTTTTATTATAAATTGAGGTAAAATCAGTTGGTTTCGTTGTTTACTAATATTAAACCTTTGATAAACATAAGGTAATCTAACGCAACTCGAGCTGTTGAATACAACTATGCAGGGATTAGATCGATGCACCTCGTTTATTCAGAGAATTTCTAGTTTTATTATGAATTGACCCATTATTAACGGTGTTCTTTGTTTACTGGTATCAAATCTATGATAAAGGTACGGTAATCTCACGCAACTTGACCTGTTGAGTACAACGGTGCAAGGATCAGATCGATCCACCGCGTAGATTCGGAGATATTCACGTTTTATTATAAATTGAGTCAAAATCAGTTGGTTTCGTTGATTACTAATATCAAACCTATGATAAACGTACGGTAATCTAACGCAACTCGAGCTGTTGAGTACAACTATGCAGGGATTAGATCGATGCACCTCGTTTATTCAGAGAATTTCTCGTTTTATTATGAATTGACCCATTATTAAAGGTGTTCTTTGTTTACTGGTATCAAAACTACGATAAACGTACGGAAATCTCACGCAACATGACCTGTTGAGTACAACGGCGCAAGGATCAGATCGATCCACCGCGTAGATTAGGGGATATTCACGTTTTATTATAAATTGAGGTAAAATCAGTTGGTTTCGTTGTTTACTAATATCAAACCTATGATAAACGTACGGTAATGTAACGCAACTCGAGCTGTTGAGTACAACTATGCAAGGATTAGATCGATGCACCGTGTTTATTAAGAGAATTTCTCGTTTTATTATTAATTGACCCATTATTAAAGGTGTTCTTTGTTTACTGGTATCAAAACTACGATAAACGTACGGTAATCTCACGCAACTTGACCTGTTGAGTACAACCGCGCAAGGATCAGAACGATCCACCGCGTAGATTATGAGATATTCACGTTTTATTATAAATTGAGGCAAAATCAGTTGGTTTCGTTGATTACTAATATCAAACCTATGATAAACGTAAGGTAATCAAACGCAACTCGAGCTGTTGAGTACAACGGTGCAAGGATCAGATCGATCCACCGCGTAGATTCGGAGATATTCACGTTTTATTATAAATTGAGTCAAAATCAGTTGGTTTCGTTGATTACTAATATCAAACCTATGATAAACGTACGGTAATCTAACGCAACTCGAGCTGTTGAGTACAACTATGCAAGGATTAGATCGATGCACCGTGTTTATTAAGAGAATTTCTCGTTTTATTATGAATTGACCCATTATTAAAGGTGTTCTTTGTTTACTGGTATCAAAACTACGATAAACGTACGGAAATCTCACGCAACATGACCTGTTGAGAACAACCGCATAAGGATCAGATCGATCCACCGCGTAGATTCGGAGATATTCACGTTTTATTATAAATTGAGACAAAATCAGTTGGTTTCGTTTATTACTAATATCAAACATATGATAAACGTACGGTAATCTAACGCAACTCGAGCTGTTGAGTACAACTATGCAGGGATTAGATCGATGCACCGCGTTTATTCAGAGAATTTCTCGTTTTATTATGAATTGACCCATTATTAAAGGTGTTCTTTGTTTACTGGTATCAAAACTACGATAAACGTACGGAAATCTCACGCAACTTGACCTGTTGAGAACAACCGAGCAAGGATCAGATCAATCCACCGCGTAGATTCGGAGATATTCACGTTTTATTATAAATTGAGTCAAAATCAGTTGGTTTCTTTGTGTACTATTATCATACCTATGGTAAACGTACAGTAATCAAACGCAACTCGAGCTGTTGAGTACAACGGTGCAAGGATCAGATCGATCCACCGCGTAGATTCGGAGATATTCACGTTTTATTATAAATTGAGTCAAAATCAGTTGGTTTCGTTGATTACTAATATCAAACCTATGATAAACGTACGGTAATCTAACGCAACTCGAGCTGTTGAGTACAACTATGCAGGGATTAGATCGATGCACCGCGTTTATTCAGAGAATTTCTCGTTTTATTATGAATTGACCCATTATTAAAGGTGTTCTTTGTTTACTGGTATCAAAACTACGATAAACGAACGGAAATCTCACGCAACATGACCTGTTGAGTACAACGGCGCAAGGATCAGATCGATCCACCTCGTAGATTAGGGGATATTCACGTTTTATTATAAATTGAGGCAAAATCAGTTGGTTTCGTTGTTTACTAATATTATACCTTTGATAAACGTACGGTAATCTAACGCAACTCGAGCTGTTGAGTACAACTATGCAAGGATTAGGTCGATGCAACGCGTTTATTCAGAGAATATATCGTTTTATTATGAATAGACCCATTATTAAAGGTGTTCTTTGTTTACTGGTATCAAAACTATGACAAACGTACGATAATCTCACGCAAATTGACCTGTTGAGTACAACGGCGCAAGGATCAGATCGATCCACCGCGTAGATTATGAGATATTCACGTTTTATTATAAATTGAGGCAAAATCAGTTGATTTCTTTGTTTACTAATATTAAACCTTTGATAAATTTACGGTAAGCTAACGCAACTCGAGCTGTTGAGTACAACTATGCAAGGGTTAGATCGATGCACCGTGTTATTCAGAGAATTTCTCGTTTTATTGTGAATTGACCCATTATTCAAGGTGTTCTTTGTTTACTGGTATCAAAACTATGATAAACGTACGGTAATCTAACGCAACTTGACCTGTTGAGTACAACCGCGCAAGGATCAGATCGATCCACTGCGTAGATTCGGAGATATTCACGTTTTATTATAAATTGAGGCAAAATCAGTCGGTTTCCTTGTTTACTAATATTAAACCTTTGATAAATGTACGGCAATCTAACGCAACTCGAGCTGTTGAGTACAACTAGGCAAGGATTAGATCGATGCACCGTGTTTATTAAGAGAATTTCTCGTTTTATTATGAATTGACCCATTATTAAAGGTATTTCTTTGTTTACTGGTATCAAAACTACGATAAACGTACGGTAATCTCACGCATCTTGACCTGTTGAGTACAACCGCGCAAGGATCAGATCGATCCACTGCGTAGATTCGGAGATATTCACGTTTTATTATAAATTGAGGCAAAATCAGTCGGTTTCTTTGTTTACTAATATTAAACCTTTGATAAATGTACGGCAATCTAACGCAATTCGAGCTGTTGAGTACAACTATGCAGGGATTAGATCGATGCAACGCGTTTATTCAGAGTATATCTCGTTTTATTATGAATAGACCCATTATTAAAAGTGTTCTTTGTTTACTGGTATCAAAACTATGATAAACGTACGGTAATCTAACGCATCTTGACCTGTTGAGTACAACGGCGCAAGGATCAGATCGATGCACCGCGTAGATTATGAGATATTCACGTTTTATTATAAATTGAGTCAAAATCAGTTGGTTTCTTTGTGTACTATTATCATACCTATGGTAAACGTACGGAAATCTCACGCAACTCGAGCTGTTGAGTACAACGGTGCAAGGATCAGATCGATCCACCGCGTAGATTCGGAGATATTCACGTTTTATTATAAATTGAGTCAAAATCAGTTGGTTTCGTTGATTACTAATATCAAACCTATGATAAACGTACGGTAATCTAACGCAACTCGAGCTGTTGAGTACAACTATGCAAGGATTAGATCGATGCACCGTGTTTATTAAGAGAATTTCTCGTTTTATTATGAATTGACCCATTATTAAAGGTGTTCTTTGTTTACTGGTATCAAAACTACGATAAACGTACGGAAATCTCACGCAACATGACCTGTTGAGAACAACCGCATAAGGATCAGATCGATCCACCGCGTAGATTCGGAGATATTCACGTTTTATTATAAATTGAGTCAAAATCAGTTGGTTTCGTTTATTACTAATATCAAACATATGATAAACGTACGGTAATCTAACGCAACTCGAGCTGTTGAGTACAACTATGCAGGGATTAGATCGATGCACCGCGTTTATTCAGAGAATTTCTCGTTTTATTATGAATTGACCCATTATTAAAGGTGTTCTTTGTTTACTGGTATCAAAACTACGATAAACGTACGGAAATCTCACGCAACTCGAGCTGTTGAGTACAACGGTGCAAGGATCAGATCGATCCACCGCGTAGATTCGGAGATATTCACGTTTTATTATAAATTGAGTCAAAATCAGTTGGTTTCGTTGATTACTAATATCAAACCTATGATAAACGTACGGTAATCTAACGCAACTCGAGCTGTTGAGTACAACTATGCAAGGATTAGATCGATGCACCGTGTTTATTAAGAGAATTTCTCGTTTTATTATGAATTGACCCATTATTAAAGGTGTTCTTTGTTTACTGGTATCAAAACTACGATAAACGTACGGAAATCTCACGCAACATGACCTGTTGAGAACAACCGCATAAGGATCAGATCGATCCACCGCGTAGATTCGGAGATATTCACGTTTTATTATAAATTGAGTCAAAATCAGTTGGTTTCGTTTATTACTAATATCAAACATATGATAAACGTACGGTAATCTAACGCAACTCGAGCTGTTGAGTACAACTATGCAGGGATTAGATCGATGCACCGCGTTTATTCAGAGAATTTCTCGTTTTATTATGAATTGACCCATTATTAAAGGTGTTCTTTGTTTACTGGTATCAAAACTACGATAAACGTACGGAAATCTCACGCAACTTGACCTGTTGAGAACAACCGCGCAAGGATCAGATCAATCCACCGCGTAGATTCGGAGATATTCACGTTTTATTATAAATTGAGTCAAAATCAGTTGGTTTCGTTGATTACTAATATCAAACCTATGATAAACGTACGGTAATCTAACGCAACTCGAGCTGTTGAGTACAACTATGCAGGGATTAGATCGATGCACCGCGTTTATTCAGAGAATTTCTCGTTTTATTATGAATTGACCCATTATTAAAGGTGTTCTTTGTTTACTGGTATCAAAACTACGATAAACGTACGGAAATCTCACGCAACATGACCTGTTGAGAACAACCGCATAAGGATCAGATCGATCCACCGCGTAGATTCGGAGATATTCACGTTTTATTATAAATTGAGTCAAAATCAGTTGGTTTCGTTGATTACTAATATCAAACCTATGATAAACGTACGGTAATCTAACGCAACTCGAGCTGTTGAGTACAACTATGCAAGGATTAGATCGATGCACCGTGTTTATTAAGAGAATTTCTCGTTTTATTATGAATTGACCCATTATTAAAGGTGTTCTTTGTTTACTGGTATCAAAACTACGATAAACGTACGGAAATCTCACGCAACATGACCTGTTGAGAACAACCGCATAAGGATCAGATCGATCCACCGCGTAGATTCGGAGATATTCACGTTTTATTATAAATTGAGTCAAAATCAGTTGGTTTCGTTGATTACTAATATCAAACCTATGATAAACGTACGGTAATCTAACGCAACTCGAGCTGTTGAGTACAACTATGCAAGGATTAGATCGATGCACCGTGTTTATTAAGAGAATTTCTCGTTTTATTATGAATTGACCCATTATTAAAGGTGTTCTTTGTTTACTGGTATCAAAACTACGATAAACGTACGGAAATCTCACGCAACATGACCTGTTGAGAACAACCGCATAAGGATCAGATCGATCCACCGCGTAGATTCGGAGATATTCACGTTTTATTATAAATTGAGTCAAAATCAGTTGGTTTCGTTTATTACTAATATCAAACATATGATAAACGTACGGTAATCTAACGCAACTCGAGCTGTTGAGTACAACTATGCAGGGATTAGATCGATGCACCGCGTTTATTCAGAGAATTTCTCGTTTTATTATGAATTGACCCATTATTAAAGGTGTTCTTTGTTTACTGGTATCAAAACTACGATAAACGTACGGAAATCTCACGCAACTTGACCTGTTGAGAACAACCGCGCAAGGATCAGATCAATCCACCGCGTAGATTCGGAGATATTCACGTTTTATTATAAATTGAGTCAAAATCAGTTGGTTTCGTTGATTACTAATATCAAACCTATGATAAACGTACGGTAATCTAACGCAACTCGAGCTGTTGAGTACAACTATGCAGGGATTAGATCGATGCACCGCGTTTATTCAGAGAATTTCTCGTTTTATTATGAATTGACCCATTATTAAAGGTGTTCTTTGTTTACTGGTATCAAAACTACGATAAACGAACGGAAATCTCACGCAACATGACCTGTTGAGTACAACGGCGCAAGGATCAGATCGATCCACCTCGTAGATTAGGGGATATTCACGTTTTATTATAAATTGAGGCAAAATCAGTTGGTTTCGTTGTTTACTAATATTATACCTTTGATAAACGTACGGTAATCTAACGCAACTCGAGCTGTTGAGTACAACTATGCAAGGATTAGGTCGATGCAACGCGTTTATTCAGAGAATATATCGTTTTATTATGAATAGACCCATTATTAAAGGTGTTCTTTGTTTACTGGTATCAAAACTATGATAAACGTACGATAATCTCACGCAAATTGACCTGTTGAGTACAACGGCGCAAGGATCAGATCGATCCACCGCGTAGATTATGAGATATTCACGTTTTATTATAAATTGAGGCAAAATCAGTTGATTTCTTTGTTTACTAATATTAAACCTTTGATAAATTTACGGTAAGCTAACGCAACTCGAGCTGTTGAGTACAACTATGCAAGGGTTAGATCGATGCACCGTGTTATTCAGAGAATTTCTCGTTTTATTGTGAATTGACCCATTATTCAAGGTGTTCTTTGTTTACTGGTATCAAAACTATGATAAACGTACGGTAATCTAACGCAACTTGACCTGTTGAGTACAACCGCGCAAGGATCAGATCGATCCACTGCGTAGATGCGGAGATATTCACGTTTTATTATAAATTGAGGCAAAATCAGTCGGTTTCCTTGTTTACTAATATTAAACCTTTGATAAATGTACGGCAATCTAACGCAACTCGAGCTGTTGAGTACAACTAGGCAAGGATTAGATCGATGCACCGTGTTTATTAAGAGAATTTCTCGTTTTATTATGAATTGACCCATTATTAAAGGTATTTCTTTGTTTACTGGTATCAAAACTACGATAAACGTACGGTAATCTCACGCATCTTGACCTGTTGAGTACAACCGCGCAAGGATCAGATCGATCCACTGCGTAGATTCGGAGATATTCACGTTTTATTATAAATTGAGGCAAAATCAGTCGGTTTCTTTGTTTACTAATATTAAACCTTTGATAAATGTACGGCAATCTAACGCAATTCGAGCTGTTGAGTACAACTATGCAGGGATTAGATCGATGCAACGCGTTTATTCAGAGTATATCTCGTTTTATTATGAATAGACCCATTATTAAAAGTGTTCTTTGTTTACTGGTATCAAAACTATGATAAACGTACGGTAATCTAACGCATCTTGACCTGTTGAGTACAACGGCGCAAGGATCAGATCGATGCACCGCGTAGATTATGAGATATTCACGTTTTATTATAAATTGAGTCAAAATCAGTTGGTTTCTTTGTGTACTATTATCATACCTATGGTAAACGTACGGAAATCTCACGCAACTCGAGCTGTTGAGTACAACGGTGCAAGGATCAGATCGATCCACCGCGTAGATTCGGAGATATTCACGTTTTATTATAAATTGAGTCAAAATCAGTTGGTTTCGTTGATTACTAATATCAAACCTATGATAAACGTACGGTAATCTAACGCAACTCGAGCTGTTGAGTACAACTATGCAGGGATTAGATCGATGCACCTCGTTTATTCAGAGAATTTCTCGTTTTATTATGAATTGACCCATTATTAAAGGTGTTCTTTGTTTACTGGTATCAAAACTACGATAAACGTACGGAAATCTCACGCAACATGACCTGTTGAGTACAACGGCGCAAGGATCAGATCGATCCACCGCGTAGATTAGGGGATATTCACGTTTTATTATAAATTGAGGTAAAATCAGTTGGTTTCGTTGTTTACTAATATCAAACCTATGATAAACGTACGGTAATGTAACGCAACTCGAGCTGTTGAGTACAAACACGCAAGGATCAGATCGATCCACCGCGTAGATTATGAGATATTTACGTTTTATTATAAATTGAGGCAAAATCAGTTGATTTTGTTGTAATATAGTAAGTATTATAATCTTGATTATTAGTACCAAAATGGTACACGTCGCGCCATCTATTGGTCAACTGCGATTTTGTACATTGAGACGAGCTCACGCGAGAGCTGACGAACCGCGCATGTCTCGCGCTATACTCTAATCGCCTATTACGTATTATATCATATTCCGTGTGTAGAGCAGACTATGCTGTACTCCACTATACACTCTCCCTCTTGCCTGTAAGATTCCGATGTGAGCAGACGTGCCGCCGACTAGACTCTCAAGCCTTTTACAATATAGAAAAACAATAATTAAACCTCAAGTTGTTGTTTATTGATCCAACCCTTTTCATCAGATTTCTTTGTTTACTAATATTAAACCTTTGATAAATGTACGGTAATCTAACGCAACTCGAGCTGTTGAGTACAACCGCGCAAGGATCAGATCGATCCACTGCGTAGATTCGGAGATATTCACGTTTTATTATAAATTGAGGCAAAATCAGTTGGTTTCGTTGTTTACTAATATTAAACCTTTGATAAACGTACGGTAATCTAACGCAACTCGAGCTGTTGAGTACAACTATGCAGGGATTAGATCGATGCACCGCGTTTATTCAGAGAATTTCTAGTTTTATTATGAATTGACCCATTATTAAAGGTGTTCTTTGTTTACTGGTATCAAAACTACGATAAACGTACGGAAATCTCACGCAACTTGACCTGTTGAGAACAACCGCGCAAGGATCAGATCGATCCACCGCGTAGATTCGGAGATATTCACGTTTTATTATAAATTGAGTCAAAATCAGTTGGTTTCTTTGTGTACTATTATCATACCTATGGTAAACGTACAGTAATCAAACGCAACTCGAGCTGTTGAGTACAACGGTGCAAGGATCAGATCGATCCACCGCGTCGATTATGAGATATTCACGTTTTATTATAAATTGAGGTAAAATCAGTTGGTTTCGTTGTTTACTAATATTAAACCTTTGATAAACGTAAGGTAATCTAACGCAACTCGAGCTGTTGAATACAACTATGCAGGGATTAGATCGATGCACCTCGTTTATTCAGAGAATTTCTAGTTTTATTATGAATTGACCCATTATTAACGGTGTTCTTTGTTTACTGGTATCAAATCTATGATAAAGGTACGGTAATCTCACGCAACTTGACCTGTTGAGTACAACGGTGCAAGGATCAGATCGATCCACCGCGTAGATTCGGAGATATTCACGTTTTATTATAAATTGAGTCAAAATCAGTTGGTTTCGTTGATTACTAATATCAAACCTATGATAAACGTACGGTAATCTAACGCAACTCGAGCTGTTGAGTACAACTATGCAGGGATTAGATCGATGCACCTCGTTTATTCAGAGAATTTCTCGTTTTATTATGAATTGACCCATTATTAAAGGTGTTCTTTGTTTACTGGTATCAAAACTACGATAAACGTACGGAAATCTCACGCAACATGACCTGTTGAGTACAACGGCGCAAGGATCAGATCGATCCACCGCGTAGATTAGGGGATATTCACGTTTTATTATAAATTGAGGTAAAATCAGTTGGTTTCGTTGTTTACTAATATCAAACCTATGATAAACGTACGGTAATGTAACGCAACTCGAGCTGTTGAGTACAACTATGCAAGGATTAGATCGATGCACCGCGTTTATTCAGAGAATTTCTCGTTTTATTATGAATTGACCCATTATTAAAGGTGTTCTTTGTTTACTGGTATCAAAACTACGATAAACGTACGGAAATCTCACGCAACATGACCTGTTGAGAACAACCGCATAAGGATCAGATCGATCCACCGCGTAGATTCGGAGATATTCACGTTTTATTATAAATTGAGTCAAAATCAGTTGGTTTCGTTTATTACTAATATCAAACATATGATAAACGTACGGTAATCTAACGCAACTCGAGCTGTTGAGTACAACTATGCAGGGATTAGATCGATGCACCGCGTTTATTCAGAGAATTTCTCGTTTTATTATGAATTGACCCATTATTAAAGGTGTTCTTTGTTTACTGGTATCAAAACTACGATAAACGTACGGAAATCTCACGCAACTTGACCTGTTGAGAACAACCGCGCAAGGATCAGATCAATCCACCGCGTAGATTAGGGGATATTCACGTTTTATTATAAATTGAGGCAAAATCAGTTGGTTTCGTTGTTTACTAATATTATACCTTTGATAAACGTACGGTAATCTAACGCAACTCGAGCTGTTGAGTACAACTATGCAAGGATTAGGTCGATGCAACGCGTTTATTCAGAGAATATATCGTTTTATTATTAATTGACCCATTATTAAAGGTGTTCTTTGTTTACTGGTATCAAAACTACGATAAACGTACGGTAATCTCACGCAACTTGACCTGTTGAGTACAACCGCGCAAGGATCAGAACGATCCACCGCGTAGATTATGAGATATTCACGTTTTATTATAAATTGAGGCAAAATCAGTTGGTTTCGTTGATTACTAATATCAAACCTATGATAAACGTAAGGTAATCAAACGCAACTCGAGCTGTTGAGTACAACGGTGCAAGGATCAGATCGATCCACCGCGTAGATTCGGAGATATTCACGTTTTATTATAAATTGAGTCAAAATCAGTTGGTTTCGTTGATTACTAATATCAAACCTATGATAAACGTACGGTAATCTAACGCAACTCGAGCTGTTGAGTACAACTATGCAAGGATTAGATCGATGCACCGTGTTTATTAAGAGAATTTCTCGTTTTATTATGAATTGACCCATTATTAAAGGTGTTCTTTGTTTACTGGTATCAAAACTACGATAAACGTACGGAAATCTCACGCAACATGACCTGTTGAGAACAACCGCATAAGGATCAGATCGATCCACCGCGTAGATTCGGAGATATTCACGTTTTATTATAAATTGAGTCAAAATCAGTTGGTTTCGTTTATTACTAATATCAAACATATGATAAACGTACGGTAATCTAACGCAACTCGAGCTGTTGAGTACAACTATGCAGGGATTAGATCGATGCACCGCGTTTATTCAGAGAATTTCTCGTTTTATTATGAATTGACCCATTATTAAAGGTGTTCTTTGTTTACTGGTATCAAAACTACGATAAACGTACGGAAATCTCACGCAACTTGACCTGTTGAGAACAACCGCGCAAGGATCAGATCAATCCACCGCGTAGATTCGGAGATATTCACGTTTTATTATAAATTGAGTCAAAATCAGTTGGTTTCTTTGTGTACTATTATCATACCTATGGTAAACGTACAGTAATCAAACGCAACTCGAGCTGTTGAGTACAACGGTGCAAGGATCAGATCGATCCACCGCGTAGATTCGGAGATATTCACGTTTTATTATAAATTGAGTCAAAATCAGTTGGTTTCGTTGATTACTAATATCAAACCTATGATAAACGTACGGTAATCTAACGCAACTCGAGCTGTTGAGTACAACTATGCAGGGATTAGATCGATGCACCGCGTTTATTCAGAGAATTTCTCGTTTTATTATGAATTGACCCATTATTAAAGGTGTTCTTTGTTTACTGGTATCAAAACTACGATAAACGAACGGAAATCTCACGCAACATGACCTGTTGAGTACAACGGCGCAAGGATCAGATCGATCCACCTCGTAGATTAGGGGATATTCACGTTTTATTATAAATTGAGGCAAAATCAGTTGGTTTCGTTGTTTACTAATATTATACCTTTGATAAACGTACGGTAATCTAACGCAACTCGAGCTGTTGAGTACAACTATGCAAGGATTAGGTCGATGCAACGCGTTTATTCAGAGAATATATCGTTTTATTATGAATAGACCCATTATTAAAGGTGTTCTTTGTTTACTGGTATCAAAACTATGATAAACGTACGATAATCTCACGCAAATTGACCTGTTGAGTACAACGGCGCAAGGATCAGATCGATCCACCGCGTAGATTATGAGATATTCACGTTTTATTATAAATTGAGGCAAAATCAGTTGATTTCTTTGTTTACTAATATTAAACCTTTGATAAATTTACGGTAAGCTAACGCAACTCGAGCTGTTGAGTACAACTATGCAAGGGTTAGATCGATGCACCGTGTTATTCAGAGAATTTCTCGTTTTATTGTGAATTGACCCATTATTCAAGGTGTTCTTTGTTTACTGGTATCAAAACTATGATAAACGTACGGTAATCTAACGCAACTTGACCTGTTGAGTACAACCGCGCAAGGATCAGATCGATCCACTGCGTAGATTCGGAGATATTCACGTTTTATTATAAATTGAGGCAAAATCAGTCGGTTTCCTTGTTTACTAATATTAAACCTTTGATAAATGTACGGCAATCTAACGCAACTCGAGCTGTTGAGTACAACTAGGCAAGGATTAGATCGATGCACCGTGTTTATTAAGAGAATTTCTCGTTTTATTATGAATTGACCCATTATTAAAGGTATTTCTTTGTTTACTGGTATCAAAACTACGATAAACGTACGGTAATCTCACGCATCTTGACCTGTTGAGTACAACCGCGCAAGGATCAGATCGATCCACTGCGTAGATTCGGAGATATTCACGTTTTATTATAAATTGAGGCAAAATCAGTCGGTTTCTTTGTTTACTAATATTAAACCTTTGATAAATGTACGGCAATCTAACGCAATTCGAGCTGTTGAGTACAACTATGCAGGGATTAGATCGATGCAACGCGTTTATTCAGAGTATATCTCGTTTTATTATGAATAGACCCATTATTAAAAGTGTTCTTTGTTTACTGGTATCAAAACTATGATAAACGTACGGTAATCTAACGCATCTTGACCTGTTGAGTACAACGGCGCAAGGATCAGATCGATGCACCGCGTAGATTATGAGATATTCACGTTTTATTATAAATTGAGTCAAAATCAGTTGGTTTCTTTGTGTACTATTATCATACCTATGGTAAACGTACGGAAATCTCACGCAACTCGAGCTGTTGAGTACAACGGTGCAAGGATCAGATCGATCCACCGCGTAGATTCGGAGATATTCACGTTTTATTATAAATTGAGTCAAAATCAGTTGGTTTCGTTGATTACTAATATCAAACCTATGATAAACGTACGGTAATCTAACGCAACTCGAGCTGTTGAGTACAACTATGCAAGGATTAGATCGATGCACCGTGTTTATTAAGAGAATTTCTCGTTTTATTATGAATTGACCCATTATTAAAGGTGTTCTTTGTTTACTGGTATCAAAACTACGATAAACGTACGGAAATCTCACGCAACATGACCTGTTGAGAACAACCGCATAAGGATCAGATCGATGCACCGCGTAGATTCGGAGATATTCACGTTTTATTATAAATTGAGTCAAAATCAGTTGGTTTCGTTTATTACTAATATCAAACATATGATAAACGTACGGTAATCTAACGCAACTCGAGCTGTTGAGTACAACTATGCAGGGATTAGATCGATGCACCGCGTTTATTCAGAGAATTTCTCGTTTTATTATGAATTGACCCATTATTAAAGGTGTTCTTTGTTTACTGGTATCAAAACTACGATAAACGTACGGAATCTCACGCAACTTGACCTGTTGAGAACAACCGCGCAAGGATCAGATCAATCCACCGCGTAGATTCGGAGATATTCACGTTTTATTATAAATTGAGTCAAAATCAGTTGGTTTCTTTGTGTACTATTATCATACCTATGGTAAACGTACAGTAATCAAACGCAACTCGAGCTGTTGAGTACAACGGTGCAAGGATCAGATCGATCCACCGCGTAGATTCGGAGATATTCACGTTTTATTATAAATTGAGTCAAAATCAGTTGGTTTCGTTGATTACTAATATCAAACCTATGATAAACGTACGGTAATCTAACGCAACTCGAGCTGTTGAGTACAACTATGCAGGGATTAGATCGATGCACCGCGTTTATTCAGAGAATTTCTCGTTTTATTATGAATTGACCCATTATTAAAGGTGTTCTTTGTTTACTGGTATCAAAACTACGATAAACGAACGGAAATCTCACGCAACATGACCTGTTGAGTACAACGGCGCAAGGATCAGATCGATCCACCTCGTAGATTAGGGGATATTCACGTTTTATTATAAATTGAGGCAAAATCAGTTGGTTTCGTTGTTTACTAATATTATACCTTTGATAAACGTACGGTAATCTAACGCAACTCGAGCTGTTGAGTACAACTATGCAAGGATTAGGTCGATGCAACGCGTTTATTCAGAGAATATATCGTTTTATTATGAATAGACCCATTATTAAAGGTGTTCTTTGTTTACTGGTATCAAAACTATGATAAACGTACGATAATCTCACGCAAATTGACCTGTTGAGTACAACGGCGCAAGGATCAGATCGATCCACCGCGTAGATTATGAGATATTCACGTTTTATTATAAATTGAGGCAAAATCAGTTGATTTCTTTGTTTACTAATATTAAACCTTTGATAAATTTACGGTAAGCTAACGCAACTCGAGCTGTTGAGTACAACTATGCAAGGGTTAGATCGATGCACCGTGTTATTCAGAGAATTTCTCGTTTTATTGTGAATTGACCCATTATTCAAGGTGTTCTTTGTTTACTGGTATCAAAACTATGATAAACGTACGGTAATCTAACGCAACTTGACCTGTTGAGTACAACCGCGCAAGGATCAGATCGATCCACTGCGTAGATTCGGAGATATTCACGTTTTATTATAAATTGAGGCAAAATCAGTCGGTTTCCTTGTTTACTAATATTAAACCTTTGATAAATGTACGGCAATCTAACGCAACTCGAGCTGTTGAGTACAACTAGGCAAGGATTAGATCGATGCACCGTGTTTATTAAGAGAATTTCTCGTTTTATTATGAATTGACCCATTATTAAAGGTATTTCTTTGTTTACTGGTATCAAAACTACGATAAACGTACGGTAATCTCACGCATCTTGACCTGTTGAGTACAACCGCGCAAGGATCAGATCGATCCACTGCGTAGATTCGGAGATATTCACGTTTTATTATAAATTGAGGCAAAATCAGTCGGTTTCTTTGTTTACTAATATTAAACCTTTGATAAATGTACGGCAATCTAACGCAATTCGAGCTGTTGAGTACAACTATGCAGGGATTAGATCGATGCAACGCGTTTATTCAGAGTATATCTCGTTTTATTATGAATAGACCCATTATTAAAAGTGTTCTTTGTTTACTGGTATCAAAACTATGATAAACGTACGGTAATCTAACGCATCTTGACCTGTTGAGTACAACGGCGCAAGGATCAGATCGATGCACCGCGTAGATTATGAGATATTCACGTTTTATTATAAATTGAGTCAAAATCAGTTGGTTTCTTTGTGTACTATTATCATACCTATGGTAAACGTACGGAAATCTCACGCAACTCGAGCTGTTGAGTACAACGGTGCAAGGATCAGATCGATCCACCGCGTAGATTCGGAGATATTCACGTTTTATTATAAATTGAGTCAAAATCAGTTGGTTTCGTTGATTACTAATATCAAACCTATGATAAACGTACGGTAATCTAACGCAACTCGAGCTGTTGAGTACAACTATGCAGGGATTAGATCGATGCACCTCGTTTATTCAGAGAATTTCTCGTTTTATTATGAATTGACCCATTATTAAAGGTGTTCTTTGTTTACTGGTATCAAAACTACGATAAACGTACGGAAATCTCACGCAACATGACCTGTTGAGTACAACGGCGCAAGGATCAGATCGATCCACCGCGTAGATTAGGGGATATTCACGTTTTATTATAAATTGAGGTAAAATCAGTTGGTTTCGTTGTTTACTAATATCAAACCTATGATAAACGTACGGTAATGTAACGCAACTCGAGCTGTTGAGTACAAACACGCAAGGATCAGATCGATCCACCGCGTAGATTATGAGATATTTACGTTTTATTATAAATTGAGGCAAGATCAGTTGATTTTGTTGTAATATAGTAAGTATTATAATCTTGATTATTAGTACCAAAATGGTACACGTCGCGCCATCTATTGGTCAACTGCGATTTTGTACATTGAGACGAGCTCACGCGAGAGCTGACGAACCGCGCATGTCTCGCGCTATACTCTAATCGCCTATTACGTATTATATCATATTCCGTGTGTAGAGCAGACTATGCTGTACTCCACTATACACTCTCCCTCTTGCCTGTAAGATTCCGATGTGAGCAGACGTGCCGCCGACTAGACTCTCAAGCCTTTTACAATATAGAAAAACAATAATTAAACCTCAAGTTGTTGTTTATTGATCCAACCCTTTTCATCAGATTTCTTTGTTTACTAATATTAAACCTTTGATAAATGTACGGTAATCTAACGCAACTCGAGCTGTTGAGTACAACCGCGCAAGGATCAGATCGATCCACTGCGTAGATTCGGAGATATTCACGTTTTATTATAAATTGAGGCAAAATCAGTTGGTTTCGTTGTTTACTAATATTAAACCTTTGATAAACGTACGGTAATCTAACGCAACTCGAGCTGTTGAGTACAACTATGCAGGGATTAGATCGATGCACCGCGTTTATTCAGAGAATTTCTAGTTTTATTATGAATTGACCCATTATTAAAGGTGTTCTTTGTTTACTGGTATCAAAACTACGATAAACGTACGGAAATCTCACGCAACTTGACCTGTTGAGAACAACCGCGCAAGGATCAGATCGATCCACCGCGTAGATTCGGAGATATTCACGTTTTATTATAAATTGAGTCAAAATCAGTTGGTTTCTTTGTGTACTATTATCATACCTATGGTAAACGTACAGTAATCAAACGCAACTCGAGCTGTGAGTACAACGGTGCAAGGATCAGATCGATCCACCGCGTCGATTATGAGATATTCACGTTTTATTATAAATTGAGGTAAAATCAGTTGGTTTCGTTGTTTACTAATATTAAACCTTTGATAAACGTAAGGTAATCTAACGCAACTCGAGCTGTTGAATACAACTATGCAGGGATTAGATCGATGCACCTCGTTTATTCAGAGAATTTCTAGTTTTATTATGAATTGACCCATTATTAACGGTGTTCTTTGTTTACTGGTATCAAATCTATGATAAAGGTACGGTAATCTCACGCAACTTGACCTGTTGAGTACAACGGTGCAAGGATCAGATCGATCCACCGCGTAGATTCGGAGATATTCACGTTTTATTATAAATTGAGTCAAAATCAGTTGGTTTCGTTGATTACTAATATCAAACCTATGATAAACGTACGGTAATCTAACGCAACTCGAGCTGTTGAGTACAACTATGCAGGGATTAGATCGATGCACCTCGTTTATTCAGAGAATTTCTCGTTTTATTATGAATTGACCCATTATTAAAGGTGTTCTTTGTTTACTGGTATCAAAACTACGATAAACGTACGGAAATCTCACGCAACATGACCTGTTGAGTACAACGGCGCAAGGATCAGATCGATCCACCGCGTAGATTAGGGGATATTCACGTTTTATTATAAATTGAGGTAAAATCAGTTGGTTTCGTTGTTTACTAATATCAAACCTATGATAAACGTACGGTAATGTAACGCAACTCGAGCTGTTGAGTACAACTATGCAAGGATTAGATCGATGCACCGTGTTTATTAAGAGAATTTCTCGTTTTATTATTAATTGACCCATTATTAAAGGTGTTCTTTGTTTACTGGTATCAAAACTACGATAAACGTACGGTAATCTCACGCAACTTGACCTGTTGAGTACAACCGCGCAAGGATCAGAACGATCCACCGCGTAGATTATGAGATATTCACGTTTTATTATAAATTGAGTCAAAATCAGTTGGTTTCGTTTATTACTAATATCAAACATATGATAAACGTACGGTAATCTAACGCAACTCGAGCTGTTGAGTACAACTATGCAGGGATTAGATCGATGCACCGCGTTTATTCAGAGAATTTCTCGTTTTATTATGAATTGACCCATTATTAAAGGTGTTCTTTGTTTACTGGTATCAAAACTACGATAAACGTACGGAAATCTCACGCAACATGACCTGTTGAGAACAACCGCATAAGGATCAGATCGATCCACCGCGTAGATTCGGAGATATTCACGTTTTATTATAAATTGAGTCAAAATCAGTTGGTTTCGTTTATTACTAATATCAAACATATGATAAACGTACGGTAATCTAACGCAACTCGAGCTGTTGAGTACAACTATGCAGGGATTAGATCGATGCACCGCGTTTATTCAGAGAATTTCTCGTTTTATTATGAATTGACCCATTATTAAAGGTGTTCTTTGTTTACTGGTATCAAAACTACGATAAACGTACGGAAATCTCACGCAACTTGACCTGTTGAGAACAACCGCGCAAGGATCAGATCAATCCACCGCGTAGATTAGGGGATATTCACGTTTTATTATAAATTGAGGCAAAATCAGTTGGTTTCGTTGTTTACTAATATTATACCTTTGATAAACGTACGGTAATCTAACGCAACTCGAGCTGTTGAGTACAACTATGCAAGGATTAGGTCGATGCAACGCGTTTATTCAGAGAATTTCTCGTTTTATTATGAATTGACCCATTATTAAAGGTGTTCTTTGTTTACTGGTATCAAAACTACGATAAACGAACGGAAATCTCACGCAACATGACCTGTTGAGTACAACGGCGCAAGGATCAGATCGATCCACCGCGTAGATTAGGGGATATTCACGTTTTATTATAAATTGAGGCAAAATCAGTTGGTTTCGTTGTTTACTAATATTATACCTATGGTAAACGTACAGTAATCAAACGCAACTCGAGCTGTTGAGTACAACGGTGCAAGGATCAGATCGATCCACCGCGTAGATTATGAGATATTCACGTTTTATTATAAATTGAGGTAAAATCAGTTGGTTTCGTTGTTTACTAATATTAAACCTTTGATAAACGTAAGGTAATCTAACGCAACTCGAGCTGTTGAATACAACTATGCAGGGATTAGATCGATGCACCTCGTTTATTCAGAGAATTTCTAGTTTTATTATGAATTGACCCATTATTAACGGTGTTCTTTGTTTACTGGTATCAAATCTATGATAAAGGTACGGTAATCTCACGCAACTTGACCTGTTGAGTACAACGGTGCAAGGATCAGATCGATCCACCGCGTAGATTCGGAGATATTCACGTTTTATTATAAATTGAGTCAAAATCAGTTGGTTTCGTTGATTACTAATATCAAACCTATGATAAACGTACGGTAATCTAACGCAACTCGAGCTGTTGAGTACAACTATGCAGGGATTAGATCGATGCACCTCGTTTATTCAGAGAATTTCTCGTTTTATTATGAATTGACCCATTATTAAAGGTGTTCTTTGTTTACTGGTATCAAAACTACGATAAACGTACGGAAATCTCACGCAACATGACCTGTTGAGTACAACGGCGCAAGGATCAGATCGATCCACCGCGTAGATTAGGGGATATTCACGTTTTATTATAAATTGAGGTAAAATCAGTTGGTTTCGTTGTTTACTAATATCAAACCTATGATAAACGTACGGTAATGTAACGCAACTCGAGCTGTTGAGTACAACTATGCAAGGATTAGATCGATGCACCGTGTTTATTAAGTGAATTTCTCGTTTTATTATTAATTGACCCATTATTAAAGGTGTTCTTTGTTTACTGGTATCAAAACTACGATAAACGTACGGAAATCTCACGCAACTTGACCTGTTGAGAACAACCGCGCAAGGATCAGATCAATCCACCGCGTAGATTAGGGGATATTCACGTTTTATTATAAATTGAGGCAAAATCAGTTGGTTTCGTTGTTTACTAATATTATACCTTTGATAAACGTACGGTAATCTAACGCAACTCGAGCTGTTGAGTACAACTATGCAAGGATTAGGTCGATGCAACGCGTTTATTCAGAGAATATATCGTTTTATTATGAATAGACCCATTATTAAAGGTGTTCTTTGTTTACTGGTATCAAAACTATGATAATCGTACGATAATCTCACGCAAATTGACCTGTTGAGTACAACGGCGCAAGGATCAGATCGATCCACCGCGTAGATTATGAGATATTCACGTTTTATTATAAATTGAGTCAAAATCAGTTGGTTTCTTTGTGTACTATTATCATACCTATGGTAAACGTACAGTAATCAAACGCGACTCGAGCTGTTGAGTACAACGGCGCAAGGATCAGATCGATCCACCGCGTAGATTATGAGATATTCACGTTTTATTATAAATTGAGGCAAAATCAGTTGATTTCTTTGTTTACTAATATTAAACCTTTGATAAATTTACGGTAATCTAACGCAACTCGAGCTGTTGAGTACAACTATGCAAGGGTTAGATCGATGCACCGTGTTTATTCAGAGAATTTCTCGTTTTATTGTGAATTGACCCATTATTCAAGGTGTTCTTTGTTTACTGGTATCAAAACTATGATAAACGTACGGTAATCTAACGCAACTTGACCTGTTGAGTACAACCGCTCAAGGATCAGATCGATCCACTGCGTAGATTCGGAGATATTCACGTTTTATTATAAATTGAGGCAAAATCAGTCGGTTTCCTTGTTTACTAATATTAAACCTTTGATAAATGTGCGGCAATCTAACGCAACTCGAGCTGTTGAGTACAACTAGGCAAGGATTAGATCGATGCACCGTGTTTATTAAGAGAATTTCTCGTTTTATTATGAATTGACCCATTATTAAAGGTATTTCTTTGTTTACTGGTATCAAAACTACGATAAACGTACGGTAATCTCACGCATCTTGACCTGTTGAGTACAACCGCGCAAGGATCAGATCGATCCACTGCGTAGATTCGGAGATATTCACGTTTTATTATAAATTTGAGGCAAAATCAGTTGGTTTCTTTTTGTTACTAATATCAAACCTTTGATAAACGTACGGTAATCTAACGCAACTCGAGCTGTTGAGTACAACTATGCAGGGATTAGATCGATGCAACGCGTTTATTCAGAGAATTTCTCGTTTTATTATGAATTGACCCATTATTAAAAGTGTTCTTTGTTTACTGGTATCAAAACTATGATAAACGTACGGTAATCTAACGCATCTTGACCTGTTGAGTACAACGGCGCAAGGATCAGATCGATGCACCGCGTAGATTATGAGATATTCACGTTTTATTATAAATTGAGGCAAAATCAGTTGGTTTCTTTGTGTACTATTATCATACCTATGGTAAACGTACAGTAATCAAACGCAACTTGAAGCTGTTGAGTACAACGGTGCAAGGATCAGATCGATCCACCGCGTAGATTCGGAGAATATTCACGTTTTTTATAAATTGAGTCAAAATCAGTTGTTTTCGTTGATTACTAATATCAAACCTATGATAAACGTACGGTAATCTAACGCAACTCGAGCTGTTGAGTACAACTATGCAAGGATTAGATCGATGCACCGTGTTTATTAAGAGAATTTCTCGTTTTATTATGAATTGACCCATTATTAAAGGTGTTCTTTGTTTACTGGTATCAAAACTACGATAAACGTACGAAATCTCACGCAACATGACCTGTTGAGACAACCGCATAAGGATCAGATCGATCCACCGCGTAGATTATGAGATATTCACGTTTTATTATAAATTGAGGAAAATCAGTTGGTTTCGTTGTTTACTAATATTAAACCTTGATAAACGTACGGTAATCTAACGCAACTCGAGCTGTTGAGTACAACTATGCAGGGATTAGATCGATGCACCTCGTTTATTTAGAGAATTTCTAGTTTTATTATGAATTGACCCATTATTAAAGGTGTTCTTTTTTACTGGTATCAAACTATGATAAACGTACGGTAATCTCACGCAACTTGACCTGTTGAGTACAACCGCGCAAGGATCAGATCGATCCACCGCGTAGATTCGAGGATATTCACGTTTTATTATAAATTGAGTCAAAATCAGTTGGTTTCGTTGATTTACTAATATCAAACCTATGATAAACGTACGGTAATCTAACGCAACTCGAGCTGTTGAGTACAACTATGCAGGGATTAGATCGATGCACCGCGTTTATTCAGAGAATTTCTCGTTTTATTATGAATTGACCCATTATTAAAGGTTTCTTTGTTTACTGGTATCAAAACTACGATAAACGTACGGAAATCTCACGCAACAAGACCTGTTGAGTACAACGGCGCAAGGATCAGATCGATCCACCGCGTAGATTATGAGATATTCACGTTTTATTATAAATTGAGGCAAAATCAGTTGGTTTCGTTGTTTACTAATATCAAACCTTGATAAACGTACGGTAATCTAACGCAACTCGAGCTGTTGAGTACAACTATGCAGGGATTAGATCGATGCACCGCGTTTATTCAGAGAATTCTCGTTTTATTATGAATTGACCCATTATTAAAGGTGTTCTTTGTTTACTGGTATCAAAACTACGATAAACGTACGG